>NW_027670221.1:0-96595 GCF_964188305.1 Podarcis bocagei | reverse complement strand
GCTGACTGTAGCTTTTTATTATGCTAGTTCCTTCACGTGAAGATCTTTCCCCGAATGGTCTTCAGTGCCCAGCCTGCTTCAAGACCACTGATTTTATTAAACCAAAGAATAAAAGTTGCCCACGTGAGGGGTATGTCAGCTGCCTTGCCAATGAGACCAAGTGCATTTATTATTATAGTCTTATTGGAGGTGAGTAATATTGCCTGCTTCTGTCTCTTTCTCATTTCCAGAAAAGCAATGACTGATATTTGTGTATAGCTTTGATTTCTTTCTCTGAGGAAAAGGGCAATGCTCTAGTCCTGTTTTGGATTCCAAACTATCCCCACATGAAGAGCATAACAACAAGGGACAGGCTCACTCATGTGCAAGGTTTTACCTTGTGTGAGACTGGGAGGGGGGGCTACAAAGCACAGCAGACTCCTTACAGCGCACCTTTGTCCTCTAATCCACAAGGAGGAGCAGAGGACAGGGATACAGGGGAGGGTGCAGGACCAACACATCACAGCTTCTCCTGTAAAGTAAAGAAGTCTGGGAGAAAGAAGGGTCCTACCATGTACACCTCTGTTCATATTTCCTAGGAAATAAGTTGCACTGTATTAATTGAATCTTACCGCATCACAAGTGTGCAAAAGAAATGCTGCCTTATTTTTTTTTAAAAAAAATCATATTTATTAAAGTTTCCAAAAATATAGAAATACAAAAAAGAAAAAAAAGGGGGAAAAAGATAGAATATACTTAAGACCTTACTTTCATTGCCTACTTTTTGGGACTCCCCCCTCCCCCTCCCAACTGTATTCCCCTTTCATTAATTTGGTTCTACAAGCTCTCACTCCCAGTTTAAAACTTAATTTGTTTAACCCACTATCCAATTTGAATTATACAATCTTACCACCATCCCACATCATTAACAGAAAAAAATTTTTCCCCAAGATCCACCCCAGTTTCCTTCCACGAATTCCCTTTTTTTTAGCCACGCCCGATCAAAATAAAATGATATACAAAATTTATATAAAGAAATAGAAGATAAAAGATATAAAAAGATTCAAAAAATGGTTACACCGCCTTTGGATTCCAAATCTCCCCCCCCTTCCCCAGTTTGAATTCCCATGTCCATCAGTCTATATGTTGTCAGCCTGGAGGTCTCAAGTCCATGGCCAGATTTCTCCCCAATTCCGCCTTGCCGGTTTTCTTTTAATTTATTTATTTTAATGGTATTTAACTTCAAACGTCCAATCTAACAGAGGCCTTTAATTTCCTTGATCTTTACCGCTCCTCCCATTGTTCTTTCCGTGTCGTAGTCAGTCCTTTGTTCTTTTTATTCCTCACTTTCTCAGGTTTCTTGTCCTGTTCAGCTGCTAAAACGTTCTAATTCAGAAATCTGGTATCTCTACAGAGGTTTGTTGTTCAGGAACAAAAACTTACGTTCAGTCCCTTCCTTTCTTCAATAGAAAATTCTATTGTCTCCTTTAATGTAAACACCTCTGTAGACAAAATACTATTTCAGTTTTGCAGCTTTCCCAGAAGATAACAAGTCCTTTGCGAATCCAGGAGTATTTTTCCACTTACGACCGTTCTTGTAATGTCCCGAAACCCCTCTAGGGGGATTGTAATAACTTTGTATCCTCTAATCCAAAAGTCAAATTGTTGTTCCTTGTTTTCCGACAGTTTATATCCATATTGTAGCCAATTGTAACAGAATTAACCAGCAAAGTCCTCATAACAAAGTCCTCTTTATATTCTCCAGCTTTGACAGCTACTTTGACAGCTGACAAAGTCTCCGTCTCTATTCACCAGGCTCTGCGAATCGCCCCGGTTCCCAGGGGGGGTTGCATTTTCCTTCTCACCCTCCACTCTTCTCCTCCAGCACAGTTCTTATAATTTCCCATCGTGGAATTAATGATTTTTATCAAAAGTATACTTCTCTTTCGACCTTGGTTACCCAGTCCTTGTTTTAGAATGTTTACAATAGGGGGGGGGACTGACTTCCTTTTTAGATCACACCCACTCGTGCCAAATCCGAAAAAAAATCCTTTTTTTCTCCTTTTGAACCTGGTTTCCCAATTACTCACGGGTTGTTGTTAATAGTCCGAATTTCCAATGGAAGAAGTCAGCGCTCTCCGTCGAATGGCATGCGGCTGCGCTCGGCAGGGAAAGCAGAGGACTCAAAGCACCACGCCGCTCCCCGGCACCCGATCCGAAGCTTTAAAAAGGCTCCTTCACGAGTTGGGAGGGCGCTAGCAGTGCCAGCCGAGTCACCCATGTCCACGGGCTCCGTGCCCGTGGTTTTTAAGGGTCCCCGCGTCGCCGGCGCGGTAGGACCCAGCCCCTGCCAAGCAGACTCAGCGATGGCGCCAACCCGGAAGTCCCGAAATGCTGCCTTAATCTAGCAAAATACATGGGGTGGGATACCAGGACTTTTTTTCAGCCAGAACTCAGTTCTAGCAACTCTCAGGTGTGCGCCATTGACATTCTAAGAGAACAAGGGAGGCACACATGTTGAGTTTCAGCACCTCTTTTTCTAGAAAAATAGCACTGAGACATAGGGTAACTTCCTGTTCACAATGCATCACCATGGTGTTAGCCAGGAAACCCAAATTCAAAGCTAGTGATACTTGGCTATCAGATTGGTTGGTGAGTGTGTATTGTCAGTGTGTTGGTTGAGCTTTAATAACCACATCCCTATCCCCAAAGTGCTAATAAAGATCTCATGCAAAGGTTATACTTTGTGTTACACAGATCCACATTTATTTCAAAGACTCACATTTAAAGGCTGTGCAACTGAAGACTTGTGTGCCCTTAATGGAAAAAACGTACTACACGGTAACTTTGGACTGACTCATATTGAAGCAAAATGCTGGAACGCTAAGATTTCCTCAAAGAAAATCGACCTTGAGGGGTAGATACAAGACAGCAAAGCTCTCCTCCTTGTTAATTCCACCATTCATGGTAGCTGCAGAAGAAACTGGGAGCCTAGTGGTGAGAAGAGGAGCTCAGGCCTCATGGGTTTTCTTTTTCACAATTGGTGAAATTCATCATAAAAAAAAATAAACTCATCTGGCACATTGAATCTGTATCTATATCTCAATGTTTTATATATGCAGAATGTGTAGAATGCTGAGAAAGGCATTTGAAGTAAAATATGAGAATTTGCATGTTATTTTGTTCGGCCCCACTTGCATGCCAAGGCCCAGCGACCCTTACAGACAATAATTACACAGAAAGAATTATTTTCGTTTATGGGTTCTAATAGGCCACAGTTTTATTGTTTACA
Source organism: Podarcis bocagei (assembly GCF_964188305.1). Lineage (NCBI taxonomy): Eukaryota > Metazoa > Chordata > Lepidosauria > Squamata > Lacertidae > Podarcis > Podarcis bocagei. Next base: position 93,324 of record NW_027670221.1, on the reverse strand, counting down.
GATGCAGGTGGTTTGGCTTAGGCATTGGGTGAAGCCAGACTATATCTTGACTCGCACCCATCTGCAGGGTAAACCACCAATAGGGGGAGCCCTATGACGTACATCAAATAGGCTCCCTCTGAGGGCTCCCCATTGGGGGAGTGACATTCCAACAGCCCACGTCCAGGCATTGGACAGAATCCATACCCCCAGATCCCTTTTATAGGATACCCTTAGTGAGGAGGGGCAGGCGAAGGCTACAGCCTCCCATCCATCCAAACAAAGCCTTACCCAATGCATAACCTTACAAAGTTGTGTTGATTGCTTCCAGGTAGGCAAAAAACAAATGGCTGGTGCCACCCAGCTGATCTTCTTTCCGTTGATCTTCTTTCCTGACCCAAATAAATTGTTTCATTTTCCTTTTTACACAAAAATTATAAAAGAAGCCAACTAATTTTTATTAATAATAAATGGCAATGGCAATCCAGATATTATAGAAAATGCAGACAAGCATTTATTGAAAGTGATACTACATTTGCAAGCTCACCACAAGCAAGAATACTAAGGTGGGGGGTCATAGCACAAGGGAGAACAAACAACAACAAACAACACAGGGGGAGGTTCATTGTCAAGGATGTAATCAAAGAAATAACATTACCTACACCTTATCTCATAATAAAAGAAAAGGAATTAATTTAAATAAAAAGAAAAACAAAGAGAGAAAGAGAAAAGAAAACATCAAGGAAAAAACAAAAGGGAAAAGAAAAGGAAAGGAAAAAGAGAAATCAGCAATATATTTTCTCTAATCAAACACAACAATTTTACCTCCAATAACTCCCACAGCCATTTCTACATATTCAACAATAATAAATCTTTTAATATTTGTCCACAGTTGTTTCTCCATTGTGATAAAATAGAAAAATAATATCCCATAGTTCTTTACTTATTATGTATTCATTAATTCACACCCACTTTTGGCCCTTCTATTCCCATTTCATTCTCCATCTCATCAATCAAACCCCTAATTATTTTTATTTGCTGATAAAGCAATTGCGGAAGGATGCCAACAGTGAATGGAATGTCAAACAATGTATTTGGCATACAGAATATTCTTGATCTTAGTTACAATTCATTCTCCCTCTTAATATCTTCACAGTCTCCACCTTAATAATTTCAATATCACATTTCTATCTTCATTACTTCTCAACTTTATCTCTTATCATACCACAGTCTTTTCTCACAGAGGTAATGTGTACTGTAGAATAAAAATTACTTTTATTTGAGAAGTGACACTTTGACCCTGCTGCCTGCACACCGCAAAGCCCAATGAGCCTCAGTTGTTCCTACCTGCCCAAACCCCAACCCAGTTGAGCGACTCCAGCTTCCCTGGCGAACGGGTGGCTCGCTTGCCAGCTGTGGCTTTCCTTGAGTCCCATGCTGAGTTTCCATAGGCACCCATACTGGAGAGAGGCTTGGAGTTTGGGGAGCAGAGTGTGTGTGTTGGGGGGAGGAGCAAGAGGGAGAGAACAGCACACATGCAATAGCCAGTGGCACTTCTGAGCAAGGCCCAGCTAGCCTGATGGGTAAAAAGCTGCTGCTTGGTTTTGTTGTGGTTGCTGCAGATCTCCATTGCTTTAAAAGGCAGGGAATAGGGGTGCTGGTGGGTGACTTATGATTCTTTCCCACCCCTTGCCTTCCAAAGCTTGCAGCCTCTTTGCCTTATTTAAGCAACTTTTCCTGTGGTGTTGGGGAAGGAGAAGGAGGAGATGATAGTGGCCATCAAATACTGTATACCAGAGGTTTCTTTCCAGTACACCCATATCAAACTTCAAAGTACGAGCGTAACTCTAGAGATCAGATGAAAAACTTTGTGCCAAAAGGTGTGGCCCACAGTATACCCCACAACAAAGGTGAAAGTAGGAACCTTATTCTCCACAGTCTTTCCAACATAATGGTGAGCTTGATGGATTTGTCTTTGCAAGACGTGTGGAGGTCCATGGCAGCAAAAGGTAATTTTAAGGAAATTTCCTGGAAGTGAGAAGAAATTTGTTTTTAGAGATGGATTACGCCATATAGATTTCCATGCTTTTTCACTTTTGAGGTTCCTATGTCAGTCTCCCATCTCTTCCGTTTTGCCCACAAAGCTGTCTAATATCATACCATATATCACTGAAACTGCCTCTTGCCTGTCATGGCTATGTCTGTTACATAGGGATTCAAAAGCTGTCAAGGGTCTCAAGCCTTCACCATCGCATTCCAGAGACTTTGCAAAAGTGCATTGTTGATACAGTTGTAACCAGGACCATTTAATGGCTTTTGTCTTTCCCTCATGTCCTCTTTTGAGATTGCTTTACCACCTACAAACAAATCTCTAATCCTATAGAAACCATTTGTTTCAAGATCTCCAAATGGGTTATACTGTACTTGTTTGCATGTTTAAATAAGGGGTGATCTAGCAGGGGCATCAGTGAATTTGGAAAGCTGCATAGTATAATGCAAGATCGGGTATTCCTAGCCCCTCTTTATTGCTATGTCTAAATAAGATTTTTTAACTGAGTCCGGGTCTTTTTCCTAATGAGATAAAGGAGATTAATTTCTTTTGCCATTTTTTAAAAAATGTTTATAAAACCTGAAACAGGAATGAGAATGTTGGCAGAACTGACATTTTTATAGCTGCAATATATTTTATTGCTTCCATCAAAACAGTTGTTTATTACCATTTTGAGCAAAGATTTATCATTTCTTCATTTTCATTGATTAAGATCAGCTGTAAAGATTATCCTCAGGTATTTAAACCCCCCATGGGCTATCTTTATCCTTGACATTTCTGCCAGCTGCTTTTGAACTTCTGCATATTTAATTTGTAGTCCTGAAATTCAATGGAAACTTTCAAAATGTTCTTTCAAAGATTAAAACACAACAAGTGGATCTTTCCCAATTACCAATGTATCATCCGCAAACAAATCTACTTTTTATTCAACATTTCCTATTTTCACTCCCTTCACAGAGGCACATAGTTGTATAGCTAAGATCTTTATTGCCACAGCAAAAAGCAGTGGTGACAGAGGGAATCCTTGGCAGGTGCCCCTGCTGAGGTTTCTTGGAGCATCATCATATCCATTTACCATGAATATAGCTGAAGATTTTGAGTAAATTTGTTGAATCGTTTGCAGAATTTTTCCTCCAAATTCTAATTTAGAAAGTAAGAGTTTCAAATAGGTCCCCTCAACTCTGTCAAACACTTTAAAGGCATCAAATGAATTTAATGCCCCTGGAGTGTTTCGGAGCTGCAGGTCATAGATTATATCAAGAACTCTCCTTATAGAGTCTGCTGTATTTCTTGAGGGTATGAATCCTGTTTGAACTGTGGTGATCTATTGACCTATGAAGGCATTTAATCTCTTGACCATCACAGCTGTGAATAGTTTTTAATCCACGTTTATTAAAGCAATTGTTCTATATGAATCAGTTTGGTGGAGTCTTTCATTTATAACCATTTTTATTAATTTTTCTGTTTATACATCTCAAAATAAACATTTTACATAATACCATGTAGCATATGACTTCCCTGCTTTCCCTTTCATGGTTCATTTTACTTATCTATCATAAAATTACTTTCCCCAAAAACCCAGAGTCCTTTTTGTTGGGGATGATCCAAACTGAAATTCCCAGGTGCCAGTAAAGCTTATTTATGTATGCAAAAAATGTGCCCTGTGTTTCGGAAGCCCAAAAATGTAAAGTTAGTGAGGTCCCACCTAGAGAGGAATGGCAACTTAAGTTGACAGAATATACACAACTTGCAGATTTACCATATAGAACAAGAGAGCAAGAAGAACACACATTTAAAGAAAATTGAATGAATGGAGAATAACTCTATAGCTGAAAATGCTGGTAGCATTTATTAAAATTAACAGAGTAAATAATTGACAGTGGATGTAAAAGTGGAAAATTGATTTGAATGGTTACAGTAAGAGAAGTCATTGGATATTTTAAAGTTTTATAAAGTTTATTTGAAATTGTAAAACAAAAAATGTAATAAAAACTATTACAAAAAATGTAGATCTATTGACTCCAAATGTAATTTCATTGTAATGTTTCCAATATTCTTAACTGGCTGAATGAGGGACATTTCAAATTAACCATATAGAATTATTAAATTAGATAAACAAGGAGAAGAGCCGCTACTTTTTGAAACAACAGTGCTGGGGATTTGTATTTCTTGAAGCATTTTTTTAATGCAACTGCTGTATTTAAACTTGTAAAATACGTTAATTTGAAATACTGCAGAACTTCCTTCAGGTCCAATCTGTAAATCGAAACTTTTCTGAAACATGAAAAGCCAATACAGTGGTACCTCGGATTACATACGCTTCAGGTTAGAGACTCCGCTAACTCAGAAACAGTACCTCGGGTTAAGAACTTTGCTTCAGGATGAAAACAGAAATCGTGCTCCGGCGGCACGCAAGCAGCAGGAGGCCCCATTAGCTAAAGTGGTGCTTCAGGTTAAATGCAGATTAAACAAATTAAAGGGGAATAAAGATATCAATTACTACTTTGATGACTCTATTCTACGTCATAACTGAAAGTAGTATGATTCCAAATGATAGTTTCAGGTTAACACAGGAGTGAAAAGTGCTGTTGTACTTAAGTGTTTCTTATCTGCTTCCCATAGTCAACCAGATGGACATTGTGAGAACAAGATCCTGGACTAATTATAGGTGAATCTGTACATATCAGTTTCATTTAGTTTCTCACTTTTCAAATCTTAAGTCCAACTCTCCTGATGCCCATATCATTCAATATATATGTTTTAGTGCTAGAGAGAAATAACTTTTCCTACCCACTCTGCATGTGCCATGCATAATTTTATAAAGGTCTATTATAAATTCTAATTCATCTAGTCAAATGTATGTATTGGTGAGCTATGGGGTCAAAACATGAGCAAAATCTTTGACTAGCTGATTCAGGAGAAGGAAAACTCTGATCCTGAACCTCCTCTGAGATGATGAAAAGAATGCTGGTTAGGGGACGCGGGTGGCACTGTGGGCTAAACCACAGAGCCTAGGACTTGCGGATCAGAACGGTGGCGGTTCGAATCTCCACAACGGGGTGAGCTCCCATTGCTCAGTCCCTGCTCCTGTCAACCTAGCAGTTTGAAAGCACGTCAAAGTGCAAGTAGATAAATAGGTACCGCTCTGGCGGGAAGGTAAACGACGTTTCCGTGCGCCTCTCTGTTTCGTCAGAAGCAGCTTAGTCTAAAAAGAAAAAGAAATAAAAGAATGCTAGTTGTCTGATTTCCACTCACCTGGGGAAAGGATGACCAGGAGGAGGGATGTGCCCAGGACTGCCTTCATAGCACTGTAATAATCAAGAGCCAGAAAGAGCTGGACCACCACAGGCAACTGACACAGAAAAGAGTCCATTCAGATGAATTTAAAGGAGAAAGAAAGGGCCCTGAGGGCAACCCTTGGGAAACCTGGTTTCTTGGGCAGTGGGAAGTAGTGTTAGGATTTTTATCCACCGAAGCTGCCCAGTAATAGCTCTCTGGTTGCTTATATCACGTGAGTGTCTGAGAGTGTGAGACAGGAAGTCTCAGTTCTGTTGGAGTTTGGTTTCACTTCTGTGTGTTATGCTGTTTTGTACAGCTGCTGAGAGAGCACAGACATGCTGATAGATTCCTTCTATATGGACTGTTAATAAAGTAGTTAAAAGACACCTGCTTCTTGGGAGAAAAGCAATGACAAACCTAGACAGCATCTTGAAAAGCAGAGACATCAGCTTGCCAACAAAGGTCTGCATAGTTAAAGCTATGGTTTTCCCAGTAGTGATGTATGGAAGTGAGAGCTGGACCATAAAGAAGGCTGATCTCCGAAGAATTGATGCTTTTGAATTATGGTGCTGGAAGAGACTCTTGAGAGTCCCATGGACTGCAAGAAGAGAAAACCTATTAATTCTGAAGGAAATCAGCCAGGAGTGCTCACAGGAAGGACAGATCCTGAAGCTGAGACTCCAATACTTTGGCCACCTCATGAGAAGAGAAGACTCCCTGGAAAGTACCCTGATGCTGGGAAAGATGGAGGGCACAAGGAGAAGGGGACAACAGAGGACAAGATGGTTGGATAGTGTTCTCAAAGCTACCAGCATGAGTTTGGCCAAACTGTGGGAGGCAGTGGAACACAGGAGTGCCTGGCGTGCTCTCGTCCATGGGGTCATGAAGAATCGTACACAACTAAACGACTAAACAACAACAAAGTCATTTTAGAGCTACTGATTGACTCTTTCTTCCGCTATGAGATGCCAGAAGACGAGTGTGCTCCTCTCAGGAGGGAAGGGTCGCTAATCAATGGTCTCTCTGGATTGAGGAACATTTACAGCCAGAGGGTGACCAGAGGGAGAGAAGCACCGGTGTCTTGGGAAGGTAGTGGCCTTCCCGGGCATTTTCCCAACAAGTAGTGACTTTTTGTCCTAGAACATGTGATCCCAGATTACAAAGTTTGTTAATGAATTGCAATGAAATTACTTTCTGTAGATTTTTTAGGTTTTGCAGAGACAATTTCCAGTTAAAAGGAGCCTCATGGCACCACCTGGGCAGAACTGGTTTGATTGGCTGGAGGAAGGGATACACATGGAGACTTGCTCTCATCATTCCCATCATAATATATCTGATTTTATGTTGATTTGATTATATTATTATTTATACCTCGCCCATCTGGCTGGGTTTCCAGTATTTTATTTTGAGGGGTGGAATTGCATGTGTTTGTTTGAAGTTTTTTATTATAATGAGGTCAAATGAGAGAAGACCTACTGCAGAATTAGGAGTCTGCTGGTCCTTGATTAGGTCTTAAATGTACATGGAAGAAAGTCCTTCATATACAAATAAAGGATTCTAAATGGTATGCACTAAGGTCATCTAAACCATACAGAGCAATCTTGATTTATAGGACTACATTTGTAGTCTGCACAGATGCGGACTGAGCTGTTGGGCTGGATGGGTGTAACAATTGGGGTTTCCCAGGGGGTGTTAGGCACGGGCTCGAGCACCCCTTGGTTCATGAGCCAGTCTAATTCCTTGTTGATGCAGAGTTTAAGGGCGAACGGCACCCAGCAGGCCTTGAACCTTATGGGTCGTATGGTGGGGTCTGGTTGTAGGCCAACCAGTGGAGCAGTATATCATCCCAATGCCCCATCAAAAACCTCTGGAAACTCTTTGCAGATGGCGTCCATGTCCAGGGGGGAGCTGGTGCGGTTCACTACGGTGATGGCTAGCCCCAGTGTATGCACTAAGGTCCTCTATACCATACAGAGCAATCTTGATATATAGCAGTGAGCATTCTAAGAAAATCCTACAAAGATGGCATTGCACACCCATGCAGACTCCCCATATGAAATCACAATCTTCTCAGAACTGCTGGAGGGGATATGGAGAAAGAGAAACCTTTTCCCACCTATACTGGGACTGCCCATGCTTATTCAAATTCTGTACAATTGTTTGTAAAAAAATGCAAAAAAATCAACAACCCCCACACCAAAATATTAAAAGATCCAATTCCACCTTCAACACAACTTTTAAGAACACATTTATGGCGTGACTGTTTGAAAGGTTTCCACTCTCTTGAATTCTTGGCATTGATTCTGTTGTCTGCTGGAACCCCAGTTGCCCCCATATAGAAGATTACACAGAATTTGAGAGTTTGGGTTTCTTCTAAAACTATGTGAGGTCAACATTGGTTGAAAATCATGCATTAAAGGTAAAGGTAAAGGTACCCCTGCCCGAACGGGCCAGTCTTGACAGACTCTGGGGTTTGTGCGCCCATCTCACTCTATTGGCCGTGGGCCAGCGCTGTCCGGAGACACTTCCGGGTCACGTGGCCAGCGTGACAAAGCTGCATCTGGCGAGCCAACGCAGCACACGGAACGCCGTTTACCTTCCCGCTGGTAAGCGGTACCTATTTATCTACTTGCACCCAGGGGTGCTTTCGAACTGCTAGGTTGGCAGGCGCTGGGACCGAGCAGCGGGAGCGCACCCCGCCGCGGGGATTCGAACCGCCGACCTTTTGATCGGCAAGCCCTAGGCGCTGAGGCTTTTACCCACAGCGCCACCCGCGTCCCATGCATTACTTGTTGCCAAAGGCTTGGAAGACCCTCAAAAATTATGTGCTATTGGCAGTGGCGTAGCATGGGTTGTCAGCACCCGGGGCAAGGCAAGTAATTTGCACCCCCTAACCCGTGGATTTGCGCCCCCTAACCCCCAGATGTTGCGCCCAGTGCGGGCGGCCCCCCCTGCACCCCCCACGCTACGCCACTGGCTATTGGGTGGGATTTCATCATATATACAGCAAATACAGGTACCCAGGACTCCCTCTACAGTGGTACCTCGGGTTAAGTACTTAATTCGTTCTGGAGGTCCGTACTTAACCTGAAACAGTTCTTAACTTAAAGCACCACCTTAGCTAATGGGGCCTCCTGCTACTGCCCCGCGGCCGGAGCACGATTTCTGTTGTCATCCTGAAGCAAAGTTCTTAACCTGAAGCACTATATCTGGGTTAGCAGAGTGTAACCTGAAGCGCATGTAACCTGAAGCATATGTAACCCGAGGTACCACCGTATATGTGAAATTTGGCTTTTGTATTGTTCTTAAGTACTTTTCCAAGTAAATATTACATCTCTCCTGGATATACTGCAATGCTGTTTTGTATATCTTTTGGTTTTTCATATTGATTTGTTTGATTTTATTTTAGCTCAATAAAATAAAAATAACATTGAGGAGATATGTATGTGTGCCAGCTTGAGCTCCTTGGAGAAAAATGCAAAGATGAGGTGTTAGTGGAGGGGTAGGGCCTCACGGGTAGTTTTTCTTGGGTAGTTTGTCGACCTTTGGTCCTCACCCAGCACTCAACTCTCCCCTGTGGGTCGTAGAAGCTGTCAGCATTTGACAGCTGCCACATCCTGGGAACAGCTTGAACTGGCTGGCTAAGCCAAGTGAGGGTAGCTGATGGGTCCCAAACCTTCAGTGAGTTCGGACTTTCCTTACATGTGATAACAGGCTCCATCAGTTTGAGTGGGCAAAATCATGTGTCCAGCAGGCAAGAAATTGATTCCTGAACATGTTATAGAAGAAAGTGAGGGACTGATGGCTGTGGTTAAAACCTGAGAAGGTAGCTGATCCAGGAGAAGCAATACTCTGATCCTAAACCTACTCTGTCTTGTGGAATATATTAATTTGTGGGGGGGAGGCTAAGAAATAAACCCTACACAAATCCAGAGTGGAATCCATAAGACAGTTGGATGGCATAAGGAAGTTCTTATGGCAACTCCTGCAGCCAAGCTGGTGCCAGATGTCTTGCTCTGCTTTCTTTTGGACCATTTCAGTGAGTCTAAGAGAGGAGTCTTGTCATTCAGGCAGCACAGGATGTCCATACTCACTCCCATGTTTGCACCCTGGGGAAGTAATTTTGGTGTTGCAAATGCAGCAGTCCAGATGCACTCAATGCCCTCACCCTCCCTTATACTGTGAAGATTGATTGAGTAATCAAGAGACAGACAGATCAAGAGACAGACAGATGTCAATCATCAGACAGACAGAATTAAGAGACAGACAGATGCCATTCATCATTATCATCATCAGTGCTCTCTCTTTTTAAGAGAAATAGGTGCCAGTAGTCACCATGAAGTTGCTCAGTAAGTGCCACACTTCTAACATTTGGGGGGAGGTGCTGGTACTGTGTACCCTTGAGTAACCCTCCCCAAATCCGGAAGAAGGAGGAGGAGGAGAAGGAGGAGAAGGAGAAGGAGAAGGAGAAGGAGAAGGAGAAGGAGAAGGAGAAGGAGAAGGAGAATGAGGAGGAGGAGGAGGAGAAGGAGAAGAAGAAGAAGAAGAAGAAGAAGAAGAAGAAGAAGAAGAAGAAGAAGAAGAAGAAGAAGAAGAGATATTTTTGTCACTCTTAATCTACAGATCATCTCAGGACACTTGGGAGTAAATACCATGCAAATATCTCACATAGGCACCATATGCCCAATTGTTTCAGTTGTGTCTGAATATTAACTCAGTTGTGGGATCAAAATTACACAGAAGATTAAATTACTCAAATATCATTTCATCTTCACAGTATAAGGGAGGGTGAGGGCATTGGAAGAAACAGGGAGAGACTCAAAGTGGCATCCAACACTTTACAACAACAAAAACACGCATATCAGTGTTTGTTACCATCACATCAAATAGTGTGATGATAACTTTAGAAGCGTCTAAATCTGTGCAGTTTGGAAATATTCAGTCTGACATATTGACTCATAATGGCATCTGATGGTTTCCAAATGTACACCACAATGCAATCCTCACTCCAGAAACCATCATGCCAAATTTTGCGATGAAGTAATCAGTGCAGTTTGGAAAAGCTTGGCATGACATTTTTATTCAAAATGGCATCTGATGGTAACCAAACATGAAGTAAATCTGGCTTCTTCACCTTGAAAACTGTCATGCCAAATTGACATCAGTGACTCAGGAAGAGTTTAAACGCATAGGGAACAGATGGATGGAGAGATGGGCAGGACTTTAATCAGTCCTGAACTACTTTCCGAAGAAGCAGGTGTTAGTAAAATGATGGCAGAATTGGTTTGACAACATTTAAGAATAGTTACTAGAATAGTAGTTGCAGTTTGACGCTGAAATAGTTCTCCTTGGGAGCTCTGGCCTTTTGCAAACATGTTGTGTGCTTCTACCTCTCTTTCCTATCAGGATAAGAAAACCTGCCCGGATGCTTTGTTTGGAGAGATTCCCAGTGAGCGCAGATGTCACCAAACTTCAGTTAGAGAGACGTGGAACATATGAATGCTGTTGGCACTGGATATGGGATTTCAAGCACGTGCAATTAACAAGCTTGGTTCAATTGGAACAAGGAGAAATAATATTCCAGAAGGCAATTATAAAAGCTCACTCTAATGACTCTGGCTACATTGCCCAATATTCAGTGCATACTGTTGTGTCCCTGGAGCAGTTCAATATCCCTGAGCTATGTCCAGCTTTGCTACCTAGGTAGTCACCTGTACCGGACCTTGGTTACTTTGATATGGGGCCAGAAAAAAGAATATGCTTCTTTGAACCAAGTTAGACCCATACCGAGTTAGAGGAAACATAGGGGCACTGCATCAGCATCAATATGTTGCTCTATCTATCAATGTCTTAGCAACTTCCCATAGTTCCTTGGACATCAAGGTAATACATAGGTGGTGTAGAATAGAAGAGCAATTGTACAAATTACTTTTGGATAGCGCCAATGTTTAGGAAAGGTTTTAGTTAGAGGCAGACATGCCATCACTTGTGGTGGGACTGTCCAAGAATAGAAGTTTATGGGTGGGTGGAAATACATTCAGAAATTTCTCATATTATATGGGAAAAATTAAACCCTGTCAAGTTTCTAATTGCAGGGAAGTTATCGAGAGCTTGATGATGTTACATACTTGCTTGACAGTGTTTTGGTTTCGTGCACACATTTGGCACCACATCTGAAACGGGAAAGAGTGGCAATAAATCTATGTTGCACATACTCATAGTCCACCCAGATGATTTTAATTACCGGGGTGAGCTCCCGTTGCTGGGTCCCAGCTCCTGCCAAGCTAGCAGTTCAAAAGCACGGGAAAGTGCAAGTAGATAAAAAGGTACCGCTCTGGGGGGAAGGTAAACGGCATTTCCGTGCGCTGCTCTGGTTCACCAGAAGCGGCTTAGTCATGCTGGCCACATGACCCAGAAGCTGTACGTTGGCTCCCTGGGCAATAAAGCGAGATGAGCGCCGCAACCCCTGAGTCAGTCACGACTGGACCTAATGGTCACGGGTCCCTTTACCTTTACTATTACAATGGCAAATATTTTGAGGATATAGCCCTGCCCATGGGCTGCTCTATCTCATGTGCAGCTTCTGAATGTATCATTTCATTTTTTGACTGGACTGTAAGGAATAGAGTTTGGTGACATCAGATTTTCAACATCGTGATGTATCACCAGCCACACATTAGGATCTGGAGATACATCACAGTTTTAAACACCAAGCTGCATTTGACCCAGCCTCGCAAGGAGCCTGGCTGAAACTGCCCCCACTCTCACTGAGGAAGTGGAGGTGGCTTCACCCCAGCACCTCACTGAGTCAAGAATGACACAGCTTTTTTGCGCTGCTGAGCTGCAGAGTGCAAAGGCTCCCACCCCCAGCTGAGCAAGCCGCAATGTCCCTCTGGCTTGCACGCCAGCTGGAGTGATTTCATGCTCTTTATTGCTGCTTGTAAAACAGTGATTGAGTTGTCCCCCAAACCTCAGGCTATTGTATTCATTATTTACACAATGAGTCCTGTCTGATTGGCTGATTCTGCTTCCCTCCTGGAGCCTGATTGGTCTTTTCCTGCAAGCCAATCAGTTGTTTCATTCTAGGATCCTACTTGTCTGTTGTTCTACGACCCATGCTTAGTACATAAATCCCTCCTCTCTAAGTTCCCATTGCTCCCAGATGGTTAGCATTCCTAGTCGTTGACATATGCTGGTCACCTACGTATGCGTTGTGGTCTTGGGTGTCTCTCGGTAGGGCTTCCTGGTTCTGGCTCTTGCTTTGGGGCTGCCGGCTGTGATGCAGCCGCTGGGTCCGGTGCTGCTGGTCCATGCAGTCGTGGAACTGGTTCTTGTGGCTGCTAAGCCTCAGGGGTCACTTCTGGACTTCCTAGTTCTGCATCCCTTACCCGCTTCTCCTGCTCTATGGGCCTCACCCTTCTGCTATCCCCTTGGGATTCCTCTGTCCAGCCCTCCTCGCTGTTTCCCCCCCCCTGGGAATCACCACCGTAATTGATCGCAGTGGCAGTCAAATGCAGCGAGGCGGTACTCCCAGTCCCCTTGGTGGACTAGTGTATACTGGTAGCTGGTGAGGAAAATTGACCACCTGAGGACGCGGGGTGACAGTACCTGAGGGGTCTGCTTCTTGGGGGCAAATAGGCCAAGCAGTGGCTTGTGGTCTTTCACGACGGTAAAGGGGCACCATATTGGCGTTTTGCTACTTTCTGACCTGTTGCAGGACCTTAGTCAAACCTTAGCAGAGTATATGCAGAGTTCACTTATAGGTGTTTAATGTATACATTGGACTTCAAGTTACTATTCACAGGAACAGAAAGGAGCATGGATCTTTAACTAGCTCTCTCACCACACGACTCTTACATTAGCACTCAACTCTTTACGCTCTACACTCTACTAACACATTCCAGTCAGAAGGCCATAAATCATTATTCCTGTGAGAGAGCTTGACCAATCCTGGAGCTGTCTTCAGGCCTCTATATCTCCAGGCAGATTTTACTCCTTTACATTGCCTTGGCTGTCGGCCAACTCCTAACTGACTGTGTGTGAAGCTGCACGTATTCAAAATCCCAACATGCCCATTCAAGAAATCCTGAAATTTCTTTACCCCTTCACTATTGCCAGGCCCTCTTTGTCTATTTGCGAATAATTCCTCTGGAGTGGAGAGGGTCTGGGAAAAGTAAGCTACTGGCACCTCTCTTTCATCCAGAAGTTGCAACCTCTCGTCAAAGTGCTCCAGGATTGAGTTCGAGACGAGCAGATCTTTGACTGCTTGAAACACAGCCTCCTGGCACTGCCCCCACAAACAAGGGGCCCGCTTCTCAAGCAGTCTGTGTAGCGGCTCCACTACTGCTGCCTTGTGGGGTAAGAAGGCATGGTCAAAGTTCAATTGTCCCAAGAAGGCCTGGAGTTCCACCTTACACTTAGTTGCTGGGGTGTCACGAATATCTTGCACCTTGTCCCCAGTTGGGTGGACTCTATCTGTGTCCACCGTAAATCCTAGAAAATCCACCTGTTGCACTCTTAGCAGACAATTGCCCCGCTTCAGTTTGAGGCCGGCAGTCTGGAAATGGTGCGGGGTGGTGCAGAGTCAGTCCCCGAACTCCCCCGTCATGGCCCCAGTGACCAACACATCATAGAAGAAGAGGGTGATGCCAGGAATTCCTTTGAGGAGAGAGTCCATTCAATTTTGGAATATGGCTGGCACCACGCTGACACAAAATTGCAGACCCTTGACACGGAACACGCCTCCTGTGAATTACAATCATCTGTACCTCGGCGGTGCCCTAGTCCACTGGCAACTGCTGATAGGCCTGGGCCAGGTCCAGCTTGCCAAAAATCCTAGACCCCGCCAGGGTGGTGAGGACATGGATGACCACTGGCACCGGGTATGTATGAGCCGTAAGGGCCTTGTTTATGGTACATTTGTAGTCTGCGCAGATGTGGACTGAGCTATTGAGCTTGACGGGTGTGACGATTGGCGTTTGCCAGAGGGCATTAGGCACCGGCTCAAGCACTCCTTGCTCCACAAGCCAGTCTAATTCATCATTGATGCAGAGTTAAAGGGTGAACAGGACCTGGCAGGCCTTGAACCTGATGGGCCGTACGGCAGGGTCTAGTTGTAGGCCAACGAGGTACCAGTATATCATCCCAGTGCTCTGTCAAAAACCTCTGGAAACTCTTTGCAGATGGCGTCCACATCCACATGGGAGCTGGTGTGGTTCACCCCAGTGATGGCTAGCCCCAGCGGCCCAAACCACGCCAACCCCAGTAAGCTAACTTAGGGCCCCGTGAACACAATCAAGTCCAATCACCGCTTCGGCCCTCAGTATTGTACATTGAAGGTTCCCACCCCCATCGTAGGGACCTTTGCGTTTTTGGAAGTCCCGGAGGGTGAATGGGTCAGGCCTAATCACTGGGAAACAATTTTCTTAATGTCCTTGCCGAGATTATGGACAGAGTTGAGTCTGTATCAAGCTCCATGCGGCACGGGGCTCCCTCTATCTGTACCTCGATGTAAAATTTTTCTGCATAAAAAGAGGCAACTGGTATACCTGACAGTCTGTGATCTCCGTTGAGTTGCCTTGGTGTATCGGACCACAGGACCTGGGACTCTTGGTCAGCCATCTGGTTTGAAACATCAGGCGGGGGGGCATGGCACACCTGGGTGATGTGTCCCACTTTTCTGCATTGTCGGCATTCTGCATAGCGGAAACGGCAAGTCCTCCGCTCATGGCTATCCCTACAGCTTGCACAGTTCCCCTCTTCTAGACAGGGCTGTCTTGGCGGGCATGCAGCTTGTGAGTGCTGCTGCACTTGGTGCACATCCTCCTGGTTGGATTCTGAGTCATCAGTGAGGTTCTCGTGGTGGACCCTCAGTTGTGATGACATGTTTGACTTGAATCCTTGCGCTGACCTCTCAGCAGCTTCAGCTGCTAGAGCCTCCTCTAGGGTGACCTGTAACTTCAGGTCCTTCTTGGCGTAGAGGCGCCGCTGCAGCTTCTCGTCTATCAGGCCACCCACGAAGCCGTCTTGGCTCAGGTTCTCCAGCTCTTTGAGGCTGCCGAGCCAGGCAGCCTGGCGGAGGGAGGTCACATACCCAGTTATGGTTTCTCCAGGGGCCTGCCGCTTTGCATAGAAGGCGTTGTGACATGCTACCACCAAGGGCTGTGGCGAGAAGTTCCCCTTCAGCCATTCCATTATCGTAGGTAACGGTTGCAATATTTGTGGGAGTGAGGAGGGCTCGGGCGATCTCGAATGTTTCTTCTCCACAGACACTGAAGATGATCACCCTCTTTTTGGCTGCATCGGTGATGTCCTTTGCCTCCAGGAGGAACAGGAAGTGGGTGGCGTATTCTTCCCAGCTCCTGAGGCTGGGCTGAACTGCATGAAGCTGTTATCTGTTGCCATTCTGGGTCCTTGGGTCCTGGAGCTGTAGTCTGGATGTGTGGTGCGATGCTGTGCTGCCTATGGCAGCAGTGTGCGGTGCACGGCAGACAGCTCAGCAGGATCCCATCCTTGTCACCTGTGAAATAAATATACTTGGAGTCTTGCAGTGATTTCATGCTCTTTATTGCAGCTTGTAAAACAGTGATTGAATTGGCCCCCAAACCTCAGGCTTTTATATACATTATTTACACAGTGAGTCCCATCTGATTGGCTGATTCTGCTTCCCTCCTGGAGCCCGATTGATCTTTTCCTGCAAGCCAGTCAGTTGTTGCATTCTAGGATCCTACTTGCCTATTGTTCTAGGATCCAAGCTTAGTACATAATATGCACATTATACTGCTCCTGCCCCCCAGGTAAGCAAGCCCTGATGCCTCTCTGGCTCACAAATGAGGCACTGGGTTCTGCATTGTTGGGAGGCAGGAACAGTTTAACAGACCCCCCCCCCCACCCTGCCTCAGGCTCACATGAGTCGAAGACAGGGTGGAGGCTTTTCAAAACTGTATGAAATTTATGAATTAAATAACAAATAAATAAAAGCGCATTGATGGGTATCTGGGATGGACCAAGGGAAAGTGGAACAGATAAGGAGCTTCTTTGGTTTTTCATAACTGTGCCGCAGAGAAATATAACTACAATTTTTGTGGGAGTGATTAAATAGGTTTGGTTTAACTATTCTAGTATCTGGGTAGCTGACACTGTTTATTTCTTCTCTTTTTTTGGACTCATGCTTATTTTTTTCTACATATGTGTAACACAGAGGAATAGTGAATTATCATTTGTTATGGCATGATAGGATGTGCTATTCTCAAGACCTCTATGCGGTATTTTATTTAGGTTTGTATTTCTTACTTGGGTAGTAGCAGTGTGTGCCTGTTGCTGTGAAAGCAACCAAGCACCTTGGGGCGTCTTAAGCATGAGAAGCTGAAAAGAGAGACCCAATCTCAAAATGCTGTAAAATATTGACGCAAGACATTTCAGCCTAAAGTTCAGGCTAATTAACTTCTATATGCACAAATTAAGCTGTAATAAAGTGCATCTAGCCTCAGAGGTATAGGTAAGTTTCTGCACCGTGCACATTGTAGTTATTAAATACATATATTCAGTGTTGTAAACAGATCATTTGTCTTTCAGAAACACAATGTAATTTTGACAGATAGTACACGTCTTTCACATTCAACTTGGCATCAGGGCCACTTGAGCTTCGGGGCAATACATAGGAACAACTGCATCAGTAGAGCATAGGAAGGGATCCAAATGAAGGCTTGAATTTCTCAGAAACCTCACATATAACATGGGAATTCAAAGATCGTTCATACAATTGGATGGACATTCCCTGTAGATTTTCTGGACCTCTCTTCCACTCACTCCCAGCATTCATTTCGCAGCAATGACAGTCAGTAAACACATTCACAGCCCTCCTGAAGATCAGTGCATAACTCAAACCATCTTCTTATACCAGCTCTTGACTTCTCTCGGGCTTAAGATGTATCCCCACATTTGGGCTACTTAATTGCATGCACAATGTTTTCCTTACTATCAGAATGGCCATTCAGTGTGTCAATGCATGTCTAAGTTGTACACAGTGATTTCCAGACTTCTGGTTGGCACTTCTGGTTGATTTTCCCAGGGCCTCTTATTACTTGTCTATTTGCCTTGGGTTGTTATATTTTAAGAAATTTAACCTTCTTACCACATAATCAATGGATACATCATATAAGACAGTGGAGGATAAGTTTTTAAATAATTAAAATGATAATCAGAGAAAAACCAGGTGACATAACAGGGTTATCATATTGTTGAGAGACTGTCATAGACAAGTCTATTGACCCAACATGTTGGAGGAATATTTAAACTAAACTATCTAGGAAGATGGTCACAGTCCAAATTCAAGAAGTTGCACTCAAAAGCATTTCTGAGAAAAAATAATAGCTTCTGCATGCTGCTAACATAACCTGGACTTATTCAGCTGAATGTCATCCCATAAATGTTTTCCCAGTCTGAAAAGCTTCTCTGCCACTGCAGTAGATCCATAGAAAGATGTCCTGCAACTACAAAACGGCTTTCAATCTTCAAGTAACATTGAACTCTCTGTATGCTCTCTTTCATGAACAAACATAATCTAGGCTAAAACTGAGCTCTTTAACCTTTAACAGTTATGCAAAGCTGGGCATTTCCAGAGGTGTACCTTTCATGACAACCCACCCTATTCCCCTGGGACAGCCAGGAATCTGCATATGTTTGCAAGAAGCATGCTGCCATGTCTATAAATACACCAATGAGACCAGCAACAAAACATCGGCAGTGCTGCTCTTCCTCAGGAAGGCCATTCTCTCCTCCCCCCACTGCCCCACTTTACATCTTTCTAGTTCAACTGACACACAACATTCTGGGGCTACTGACATGCTCAGTCCTCATTGGGCTCTTTGGAGTTTGGGTGTTATTGTTTTCTTTGCTCTTTCTTCTCCTTTGTTTTGTTTGCTTAAGACCTTTTGTAGTGCTGCACAGCAGTTAATGGGACATGGAACAGTGTGGTGCATATCATCTGCTTTTATGTTATGTGCAACTGCACCACAGCCCAGGACATTTGTTCAATCAGATTGCAGGTGACAGTTTTGAATTTGCATTGTTCTCTATAGGGAAGGGGACGTGGTTGTTGGACGTCTACAGCCATTTTAGAGTGGCAGCAAAGTGTTACAATCACAAGCCTTGCTATTTCATTTTCATAATTTCATTTTAAGGCGTTTTTCTCACATGCTTGTGTTGTTGGTCTGTGCCTTCAAACATTTATCAATAACTCCACATTCTACCCCTGTAGAACCATGTACGTTTTATGTGCCTATCCAAGGCAGAAAAGCCAACATTAGAGAATCCCCAACAGATGACAGTGCAGCCTGTTTTTGAATAGCTCCAGATTAAGGACATATGGATGAGATTCACACTGAAGACTGGGTTTGAAGCTGCTGTAAGGCATTAGCTTGGTTCCATTCAAAACAGTGTGGCTAAGGGCAGCCACCACCAAATTATTATAATACTGTGTCCCTGGCACCCATCAGTACCCCTGAACTATGTCCCACTTTACCACATGAGCACTTACCTGAGCTGTTCCTTTAGGCTTTAGCTACATTTTGATCTGGGCCCCTGAAGACCAGAACTTTGCCATGGAACTAATTTTGTATTCCCAATAAAGTTGGACCCCACACCAAGTGAGAGAAAAGATGGAGGCACTGGTTCATAGTTAACATATCTCTTAATCCCTCGATAAACTATTTCCCACGGACCTTGGATATTCAGGTAATGCATAGGTGAACTTCTCCCCCATTAATTTTGAAATAGTGTCAATGTGGTGGAGGTATTCCAGTTATAGAGAGACCACCATTTGAGATGGGGATGCCACAGAATACATTTTTTGGCTTTATGTGGAAAATATATTCAATAAGTTTAATATTCTGTGGCAGTGTTTCTCAACCTGTGGGTCCCCAGATGTTGTTGGACTACAACCCCCATTATTCATAGCCAGCATGATCTGTGGTCAGGGATGATGGGAGTTGTAGTCCAATGACATCTGGGGATCCACAGGTTGAGAACCACAGTCTATGGAACAAATTGATTTTACCCCACAGTTGTGTTTCCTTTCATACTTTACATGGTTTAAGAAGTCTCTTAAGAAAACAGATCACTTTCTATACTTCCATGATGCATCAAGATTATTGGTTGTCCAAATGTTGAGTTAATTACATGCTTGGGGAAGAGACCAAATGTATGAAAATGTATGAATATTGAATATAACTGATAAAATAAACCATAATGTAACAGTGCTGAAAAGAAAGAAACAACGGATGCATTTTATGCCATCCTGTGGCCATTTACTTCATATCCTAGCTAAAAGCAACTAAGCAATGTGCTATCAAGAGTATCATCACAAATCTGGATGGTGTCACCTGTTTGATGCTTTAGTTGGAGATGGGCACACTCTGGATGGATGTTGCATACAAGGCTGATGAAATAACATAGAAGAATTTTGTTGAAAATTTAAAAGAAGAACAAATGTTTGAAAAATATGGATACTTATGTGGTAGCTGGAGATATTGCAGAAAGGATGGTGTATTCTGCTTTTGTGTAGCTGCTTAGTGTTGTTGTTTATAAAAGCCAATAAAATATACATTGTTAAAAATGGTTCAGGTATCAGAAAATAAAGAAGGTTTCCAGTTAATAGAGAAATATAATGCATAAAGATGATGTTGTTACAAAAGATGGGTAGTGAAGCGCATGTAAACATCTAGCTTTATTCAGTTAAAGGCAACGTGGCTAAAGGCAAGCAGATCAGATGACTCAAAGTATTTTCACTCTTTGCCAGAAATGTGATGCAATTGGAACAAGGAGGAATGAAATGGCAGAACCCTGGAACCTGTCTATAACCCTGAGCAGTGCCTAGTATCACCACCTTGGCAGAGCTTTTTTCTGGGGCCTGGAAGATGATAAAAAAAATATGCTCTTTCCAACCAAGTTAGAAACCACGTAAAACAAAAGCAAAGGCAATGGCTCATGGTAAATGCACCCTGATTTCCAATAGAAACCCATCATCCTTTTTTAAAAAAGAATACCAATAAAATGAAAGACCTTTAGGAGTCCTGCTGCATGAAACAATAATGTCTGAAAGGAAAAGATTGTATGTTTCTATACCCATGCATTAGGCGAATAGAAATGGGGCAAGATTAAAAAAAAAGGGGGGGATTTCGGTAGGGCACCTTTTTCATTTATACTTTAGGAACCATGAATTTCATCAGAGGAAACAAATTGTATGTGGAAAATGTAGTCTAAGGTTTCTAACTCTGATGTTACTGGGGAAGCCTACCTTGTGAGGAGTAAAGTAGGCTTTAAGTTGGCCTTCTATCCACCTCCTGAAGGAACTGCACACCAAAATAAATTTAATTAAGAAACCACAGGAGCCCACTTATCTTCCCTTTTTCCCTATGGGAGGATTACCACTTCCCTGACAGGAGAATCAGTCTTCCTTGTTGAAGCCGCCAGTACCTTAAGGCAGTGTTCCCCATCCTTAGGTCTCCAGTTGTTTTTGGACTACAACTCCCATCATCCCTTGCTAGCAAGACCAGTGGTCAGGGATGGTGGGAATTGCAGTCTGAAAACAGCTGGAGACCCAAGGTTGGGGAACACTGCCTTAAGGCACTATGAAGCCATGATGGGTTAAGGGTTTTCTTAGATGCTGAAGGCTGAGGGCTAGTCTTCTCAGCTGAGGGCTACTCCTTTGCTTACAGTCTTACCAAGTCTTACCAAGAAGTATCTGATATCCAGACCTATCTCTTTCTCAGAGGACAAATGCTTTGGAGGAGGATATTTCGGGGGGTTTCTATGCAGGTTGCATCTTGGTTTTGCCCTTGCCTTTGTAATCCCTCGATTCTTTCTTTGGTGCCATTACAATTTAAATTGTACGTTAATAATAAAGAAAAAAAATGCTTAGAGGTTTCTAGCAAGAACTAATGAAATAAAAAATAAACACTTAAGCCAATTTCAACACCGAGCTTTGAATTTCGCTATGTCCCTCTGCGTCGTCTTGGCAAACACACAGCCCCCACTCCCAGACCTCACGGAACCATTTGTTCCCAGGTGTTGCCCACAGCATGAATCCTTGGCCTATAAATATATCCAAGTATAAGCTCTCCCTGTATCAGTTCTCTTGCCTGGTCCATCTCTGAGTTTCCTGATCCTCCGACATGGAATACAGTTTCCCTTTAGGCAGCGCCGCCCCCGGCAGCAGGTCAATTTTGCAGTCATATGGTCTGTGAGGGGGTAGCCTGTCCGCCTCCTTCTCGCAGAAAACTTCCAAAAATTCTGCGTACTTGTGGGGAATCGCTTGCAGCGTGCCTAGCAGCAGCTGTGACTCCTCTTCCTCTCCTTCCTGCCGGTGCATGATGCAGTGTTCAGCACAAAAGGAAGAGCCGAAGACCAGCTGCCTCTGGTACCAAGCCAGCGTTGGGCTGTGCTTGTCCAGCCAACTCATTCCCAATACAATGGGCGTATCCGATAGTTGAGTGACATTGAAGCTGATGATTTCTTTGTGATTCCCAAGTCGCATCGCCATTGGCGGCGTCTGCTTCACCACTTGCCCCCCTAGCAACTCCCTGCCATCCACCGTGACAACCTGCAGGGGCAGTGTGGCCGGCAGCAACTGTATAGCGTGCTTGTCGACAAAGTCCTGCCCTATAAAGTCCGCGTTGCTGCCCGAGTCCACTGTGATGGGCACGTCCATGGTGATTCCATTGGGCAGCTGGAGAGATGCGGTGAGCCTCACCACTGGTTTGGGCGGGAGGGGGTTCACGGGCTGTAAAATCTCTGGGGACTGCGGCACTAACACGTCTGGCTGGGCCCCAGGGCCTCTTCCTCCAGCCAGACTGCTTCGTTTCCCTGCTGTGTTCCTCCTTGCTGCGTTGCTGCAGTCACCATTGCCGAGGCTGCAGTGAGCTTGTGGAGCCTCTGGGGACACTCTTTCGCCATATGCCCTGGCTCCTCACAGACGTAACACTTCCTGTTCCCTCTAGGAGGCTTCGCTTTCACTGCTGCCGGTGCTAGGGCTCTGGTTGCTGACTGAGCCCTTGCACCTCCAACCTCCATAGGTTCGGCTCCTTCTCCTGGCGGAGGCGTGGATTGCGCCCGCGCTGCTTCTCTGGGAAGGAAGGAGGGGCCCCTGGCTGGTTCGCGCCCTCCACGCCCTTCGTCCCTGCTCCACGGGCGTTCTTCCAGCCTCACCCCCACTTCCAGTGCCCTCTGAACGACCTCCTGGGTGGTTCGGGGTCTCTCCCCCCTCGCGATCTCATCTTTAATCGAGCTGTGCAACCCCTCCCAAAAGAGGTCTCTTACAGGGGCCGAATCTCTGTCCCATTCCAGGGCACTGACCAAGGCGAAAAAGCGGGCATGGTACTGCCTGACGCTGGCCCTCCCTTGTCTTAGCCCATGCACCTCCTTCCAGGCAAGATCCACGTCAATGCTTGATAAAAAACACCCATCCATCGCTTTAATAAAGGCATCTGCATTCTGGAGCGCCGGATCCTTATCTCTCCATAAATTGCGTAGCCATGCTTTAGCATCCCCATGCAAATGAGACATGATGAATCCCACTCTCTCTTGCTCATCTCTAAAGTCTTTATGCAGCAGTTGCAGTGCGCACAGTACGTCTGCTCTAAAGTTGGGATACTGTTGCAGGTTCCCATCGAAGTGAGAGACCAGCCCGCCTGTGCGTCTCGCCAACCCAATTCCCTCCTGCCGGGGTGTCTGCTTTGTCAGCACATCTAACCTGACCTGGAGATCCCTGCAGGCGGCAGCTGCCTCCTCCTCTCTCTTCCTGGATGCGAGAGCCTCGGCATTCAGTTGTGCCACTGCTTTTCTGAGTTCCTCTATCTGCTGCTCAGCCGTCATGTCGTCTGCCGTTCGTGAGCTCGCTAGTGGGCACCTGCTTCTCTCCCCTCCTCGAGGTTGTAGATGCCCACAATTGAGTGAGACGGAGCTTACTGTCAGAGCTGCTTGAAGATCCTAGCTCACAGAGGATCACGCTAGCCAGCGATCATTAAGTAAAAGTCTTTATTGAATTGCAGTTTCCATTCTCACGCTGCTGCGCGCAACTCTACGTCTAGTAGCTAGATCGGCGAAGCTCCGTCTGAGTCTCCGCCCCTTGTGCACCAACTTAATATCCTAGCCCTGCTCCACCTTTTCCGCCTGACTGTCCTCCTCTGGGTCCCTCTACCCCCCGGGGTTTCTTCCTTCCTGGATTCTTCTGACGCTGACCCGGACCCTCCTGCCTCCTTGCGCCGGGCTTTAGGACCTGGTTCCCTTTCCGGGCTGCTTACTGCGCCGCCTTCCTCTGCATTTGAACTTGGCGCGCGCGCCCAACCTTCCACTTTCCTCTTAACCGTTTCTTCGCTCCCCGATGGAGGTGTGGCCACTCCTGACTCATGCCCTCCCTCCTGTGGTGAGCTGCCAGCGCTTGCCCCCTGGCTCCCTTCTTCTTCCCTGCTCCCTGGCGGTGACGCTGGTCCCGATTTCCAACTGCTCTCCCCTGAGTCCCCTCTGGCTCTATCTTCCTGGGGTGCCCCCCTAGACTCCCCCCTTGCCCTGGCCACTGGTGCTCCTTTCTGTGAATCCTCTGATTCACTGGAAAGACTAGGAGATCTCGGGTCGTCGTCATCACTCATCTTTTCTTCTGCCTCCTCCCCTTCGCTCTCTGTTTCCTCCCTTGGCCTTGCCTCTGCTCCTAAATCCCTGACAGGTATTAATTTAAATAAAAACAAAAACAAAGAAAGAGAAAGAGAAAAGAAAACATCAAGGGAAAAACAAAAAGAAAAAGGAAAGGAAAGGAAAAAGAGAAATCAGCAATATATTTTCTCTAATCAAGCATAACAACTCACAAAGCTGTCTAATATCATACCATATATCACTGAAACTGCCTCTTTCCTGTCATGGCTGTCTGTTACATAGCGATTCAAAAGCTGTCAAGGGTCTCAAGCCTTCACCATAGCATTCCAGAGACCTTGCAAAAGTGCATTGTTGATACAGTTGTAACCAGGACCATTTAATGCCTTTTGTCTTTCCCTCATTTCCTCTTTTGAGATTGCTTTACCATCTACAAACAAATCTCTAATCCTATAGAAACCATTTGTTTCAAGATCTCCAAATGGGTTATACTATACTTGTTTGCATGTTTAAATAAGGGGTAATCTAGCAGGGGCATCAGTGATGAAGGCCTAGGAGCCAATACTGAGTTCCAATTCCACCACGCCATCAATGTTACTTTGAAAAATGGGTTATCCACTTTTTCGTGTTCCATCTGAGGCAGCTTCAGGAAGTGCAGAGCACGTACTGATGGTCTTGTGTAGGTACTTTCTCTCTGTACCCATGCAATATCTACTTTGCCTTTAATGAGTGGCATCAATGATTTAATTTGGAAAACTGCATAGTATAATGCAAGATCGGGTATTCCTAGCCCCTCTTTATTGCTATGTCTAAATAAGATTTTTTAACTGAGTCCGGGTCTTTTTCCTAATGAGATAAAGGAGATTAATTTGTTTTGCCATTTTTTAAAAAATGTTTATAAAACCTGAAACAGGAATGAGAATGTTGGCAGAACTGACATTTTTATAGCTGCAATGTGACCTTGCCAGCTAAGGTTTTTGTGCTTCCATCAAAACAGTTGTTTATTACCATTTTGAGCAAAGACTTCTCATTTCTTCATTTTCATTGATTAAGATCAGCTGTAAAGATTATCCTGAGGTATTTAAACCCCACAAGGGCTATCTTTATCTTTGACATTTCTGCCAGCTGCTTTTGAACTGCTGCATATTTAATTTGTAGTCCTGAAATTCAATGGAAACTTTCAAAATGTTCTTTCAAAGATTAAAGCACAACAAGTGGATCTTGCCCAATTACCAATGTATCATCCGCAAACAAATCTACTTTTTATTCAACATTTCCTATTTTCACTCCCTTCACAGAGGCACATAGTTGGATAGCTAAGATCTTTATTGCCACAGCAAAAAGCAGTGGTGACAGAGGGAATCCTTGGCAGGTGCCCCTGTTGAGGTTTCTTGGAGCATCATCATATCCATTTACCATGAATATAGCTGAAAATTTTGAGTAAATTTGTTGAATCGTGTGCAGAATTTCCCCTCCAAAATCTAATTTAGAAAGTAAGAGTTTCAAATAGGTCCCCTCAACTCTGTCAAACACTTTAAAGATATCAAATGAATTTAATGCCCCTGGAGTGTTTCGGAGCTGCAGGTCATAGATTATATCAAGAACTTTCCTTATAGAGTCTGCTGTATTTCTTGAGGGTATGAATCCTTTTTGATCTGTGGTGATGTATTGACCTATGAAGACATTTAATCTCTTAACCATCACAGCTGTGAATAGTTTTTAATCCACGTTTATTAAAGCAATCGTTCTATATGAATCAGTTTGGTGGAGTCTTTCATTTATAACCATTTTTATTATTTTTTCAGTTTATACATCTCAAAATAAACATTTTACATAATACCATGTAGCATATGACTTCCCTGCTTTCACTTTCATGGTTCATTTTACTTATCTATCATAAAATTACTTTCCCCAAAAACCCAGAGTCCTTTTTGTTGGGGATGATCCAAACTGAAATTCCCAGGTGCCAGTAAAGCTTATTTATGTATGCAAAAAATGTGCCCTGTGTTTCGGAAGCCCAAAAATGTAAAGTTAGTGAGGTCCCACCTAAAGAGGAATGGCAACTTAAGTTGACAGAATATACACAACTTGCAGATTTACCATATAGAACAAGAGAGCAAGAAGAACACACATTTAAAGAAAATTGAATAAATGGAGAATAACTCTATAGCTGAAAATGCTGGTAGCATTTATTAAAATTAACAGAGTAAATAATTGACAGTGGATGTAAAAGTGGAAAATTGATTTGAATGGTTACAGTAAGAGAAGTCATTGGATATTTTAAAGTTTTATAAAGTTTATTTGAAATTGTAAAACAAAAAATGTAATAAAAACTATTACAAAAAATGTAGATCTATTGACTCCAAATGTAATTTCATTGTAATGTTTCCAATATTCTTAACTGGCTGAATGAGGGACATTTCAAATTAACCATATAGAATTATTAAATTAGATAAACTAGGAGAAGAGCCGCTACTTTTTGAAACAACAGTGCTGGGGATTTGTATTTCTTGAAGCATTTTTTAAATGCAACTGCTGTATTTAAACTTGTAAAATACGTTAATTTGAAATACTGCAGAACTTCCTTCAGGTCCAATCTGTAAATCGAAACTTTTCTGGAACATGAAAAACCAATACAGTGGTACCTCGGACTACATACGCTTCAGGTTACAGACTCCGCTAACTCAGAAATAGTACCTCGGGTTAAGAACTTTGCTTCAGGATGAAAACAGAAATCATGCTCTGGCGGCGTGCAAGCAGCAGGAGGCCCCATTAGCTAAAGTGGTGCTTCAGGTTAAATGCAGATTAAACAAATTAAAGGGGAATAAGGATAGCAATTACTACTTTGATGACTTTATTCTACGTTCATAACTGAAAGTAGTATGATTCCAAATGATAGTTTCAGGTTAACAGAGGAGTGAAAAGTGCTGTTGTACTTAAGTGTTGTTTATCTGCTTCCCATAGTCAACCAGATGGACATTGTGAGAACAAGATCCTGGACTAATTATAGGTGAATCTGTACATATCAGTTTCATTTAGTTTCTCACTTTTCAAATCTTAAGTCCAACTCTCCTGATGCCCATATCATTCAATATACCGTATTTTTTGCACCATAACACTCACTTTTTTCCTCCTAAAAAGTAAGGGGAAATGTCTGTGCGTGTTATGGAGGAAATGCCTACGGGTGGCATGCCTACGGATTTTCCTCCTCTAAAAACTACGTGCGTGTTATGGTCGGGTGCGTGTTATAGAGCGAAAAATATGGTATATGTTTTAGTGCTAGAGAGAAATAACTTTTCCTACCCACTCTGCATGTGCCATGCATAATTTTATCAAGGTCTATTATAAATTCTACACCCTTCTAATTCATCTAGTCAAATGTATGTATTGGTGAGCTATGGGGTCAAAACATGAGCAAAATCTTTGACTAGCTGATTCAGGAGAAGGAAAACTCTGATCCTGAACCTCCTCTGAGATGATGAAAAGAATGCTAGTTAGGGGACGCGGGTGGCACTGTGGGCTAAACCACAGAGCCTAGGACTTGCTGATCAGAACGGTGGCGGTTCGAATCTCCGCAACGGGGTGAGCTCCCATTGCTCAGTCCCTGCTCCTGTCAACCTAGCAGTTTGAAAGCACGTCAAAGTGCAAGTAGATAAATAGGTACCGCTCTGACCAGGAGGAGGGATGTGCCCAGGACTGCCTTCATAGCACTGTAATAAGCAAGAGCCAGGAAGAGCTGGACCACCACAGGCAACTGACACAGAAAAGAGTCCATTCAGATGAATTTAAAGGAGAAAGAAAGGGCCCTGAGGGCAACCCTTGGGAAACCTGGTTTCTTGGGCAGTGGGAAGTAGTGTTAGGATTTTTATCCACCGAAGCTGCTCAGTAATAGCTCTCTGGTTGCTTATATCACGTGAGTGTCTGAGAGTGTGAGACAGGAAGTCTCAGTTCTGTTGGAGTTTAGTTTCACTTCTGTATGTTATGCTGTTTTGTACAGCTGCTGAGAGAGCACAGACATGCTGATAGATTCCTTCTATATAGACTGTTAATAAAGTAGTTAAAAGACACCTGCTTCTTGGGAGAAAAGCAATTACAAACCTAGACAGCATCTTGAAAAGCAGAGACATCAGCTTGCCAACAAAGGTCTGCATAGTTAAAGCTATGGTTTTCCCAGTAGTGATGTATGGAAGTGAGAGCTGGACCATAAAGAAGGCTGATCTCCGAAGAATTGATGCTTTTGAATCATGGTGCTGGAAGAGACTCTTGAGAGTCCCATGGACTGCAAGAAGAGAAAACCTATTAATTCTGAAGGAAATCAGCCAGGAGTGCTCACAGGAAGGACAGATCCTGAAGCTGAGACTCCAATACTTTGGCCACCTCATGAGAAGAGAAGACTCCCTGGAAAGTACCCTGATGCTGGGAAAGATGGAGGGCACAAGGAGAAGGGGACAACAGGGGACAAGATGGTTGGATAGTGTTCTCAAAGCTACCAGCATGAGTTTGGCCAAACTGTGGGAGGCAGTGGAAGACAGGAGTGCCTGGCGTGCTCTCGTCCATGGGGTCATGAAGAATCGTACACAACTAAACGACTAAACAACAACAACAACAAAGTCATTTTAGAGCTACTGATTGACTCTTTCTTCCACTACGAGATGCCAGAAGATGAGTGTGCTCCTCCCAGGAAGGAAGGGTCGCTTATTAATGGTCTCTCTGGACTGAGGAACATTTACAGCCAGAGGGTGACCAGAGGGAGAGAAGCACCGGTGTCTTGGGAAGGTAGTGGCCTTCCCGGGCATTTTCCCAACAAGTAGTGACTATTTGTCCTAGAACATGTGATCCCAGATTACAAAGTTTGTTAATGAATTGCAATAAAATTACTTTCTGTAGATTTATTAGGTTTTCCAGAGATAATTTCCAGTTAAAACGAGCCTCATGGCACCACCTGGGCAGAACTGGTTTGATTGGCTGGAGGAAGGGATACACATGGAGACTTGCTCTCATCATTCCCATCATAATATATCTGATATTATGATGATTTTATTATATTATTATTTATACCTTGCCCATCTGGCTGGGTTTCCAGTATTTTATGTTGAGGGGTGGAATTGCA
Organism: Podarcis bocagei; assembly: GCF_964188305.1. NCBI lineage: Eukaryota > Metazoa > Chordata > Lepidosauria > Squamata > Lacertidae > Podarcis > Podarcis bocagei. Next base: position 64,264 of record NW_027670221.1, on the reverse strand, counting down.
TATGTTTGTTTGAAGTTTTTTATTATAATGAGGTCAAATGAGAGAAGACCTACTGCAGAATTAGGAGTCTGCTGGTCCTTGATTAGGTCTTAAATGTACATGGAAGAAAGTCCTTCATATACAAATAAAGGATTCTAAATGGTATGCACTAAGGTCATCTAAACCATACAGAGCAATCTTGATTTATAGGACTACATTCTCAGGACTGCTGGAGGGGCTATGGAGAAAGAGAAACCTTTTCCCACCTATACTGGGACTGCCCACGCTTATTCAAATTCTGTACAATGGTTTGTAAAAAAATGCAAAAAAACCAACAACCCCCCCACAATATTAAAAGATCCAATTCCACCTTCAACACAACTTTTAAGAACACAGTTATGGCGTGACTGTTTGAAAGGTTTCCACTCTCTTGAATTCTTGGCATTGATTCTGTTGTCTGCTGGAACCCCAGTTGCCCCCATATAGAAGATTTCACAGAATGTGAGAGTTTGGGTTTTTTCTAAAACTATGTGAGGTCAACATTGGTTGAAAATCATGCATTACTTGTTGCCAAAGGCTTGGAAGACCCTCAGAAATTATGTGCTATTAGCAGTGGCCTAGCATGGGTTGTCAGCACCCGGGGCAAGGCAAGTAATTTGCGCCCCCTAACCCGTGGATTTGCGCCCCCTAACCCCCAGATGTTGCGCCCGGTGCGGGCGGCCCCCCCTGCACCCCCCACACTACGTTACTGGCTATTGGGTGGGATTTTATCATATATACAGCAAATACAGGTACCCAGGACTCCCTCTACAGTGGTACCTCGGGTTAAGTACTTAATTCGTTCCAGAGGTCCGTACTTAACCTGAAACTGTTCTTAACTTAAAGCACCACCTTAGGTAATGGGGCCTCCTGCTACTGCCCCGCAGCCGGAGCACGATTTCTGTTGTCATCCTGAAGCAAAGTTCTTAACCTGAAGCACTATATCTGGGTTAGCAGAGTGTAACTTGAAGCGCATGTAACCTGAAGCATATTTAACCCGAGGTACCACCGTATATGTGAAATTTGGCTTTTGTTTTGTTCTTAAGTACTTTTCCAAGTAAATATTACATCTCTCCTGGATATACTGCAATGCTGTTTTGTATATCTTTTGGTTTTTCATATTGATTTGTTTGATTTTATTTTAGTTCAATAAAATAAAAATAACATTGAGGAGATATGTATGTGTGCCAGCTTGAGCTCCTTGGAGAAAAATGCAAATATGAGGTGTTAGTGGAGGGGTAGGGCCTCGCGGGTAGTTTTTCTTGGGTAGTTTGTCGACCTTTGGTCCTCACCCAGCACTCAACTCTCCCCTGTGGGTCGTAGAAGCTGTCAGCATTTGACAGCTGCCACATCCTGGGAACAGTTTGAACTGGCTGGCTAAGCCAAGTGAGGGTAGCTGATGGGTCCCAAACCTTCAGTGAGTTCGGACTTTCCTTACATGTGATAACAGGCTCCATTAGTTTGAGTGGACAAAACCCATCATGGGTCCAGCAGGCAAGAAATTGATTGCTGAACATGTTGTAGAAGAAAGTGAGGGACTGATGGCTGTGGTTAAAACCTGAGAAGGTAGCTGATCCAGGAGAAGGAATACTCTGATCCTAAACCTACTCTGTCTTGTGGAATATATTTATTGGGGGGGGGGGAGGCTAAGAAATAAACCCTACACAAATCCAGAGTGGAGTCCATAAGACAGTTGGATGGCATAAGGAAGTCCTTATGGCAACTCCTGCAGCCAAGCTGGTGCCAGATGTCTTGCTCTGCTTTCTTTTGGACCATTTCAGTGAGTCTAAGAGAGGAGTCTTGTCATTCAGGCAGCCCAGGACGTCCATACTTACTCCCATGTTTGCACCCTGGGGAAGTAATTTTGGTGCTGCAAATGCAGCAGTCCAGATGCACTCAATGCCCTCACCCTCCCTTATACTGTGAAGATTGATTGAGTAATCAAGAGACAGACAGATCAAGAGACAGACAGATGTCAATCATCAGACAGACAGAATTAAGAGACAGACAGATGCCATTCATCATTATCATCATCAGTGCTCTCTCTTTTTAAGAGAAATAGGTGCCAGTAGTCACCATGAAGTTGCTCAGTAAGTGCCACACTTTTAACATTTGGGGCGAGGTGCTGGTACTGTGTACCCTTGAGTAACCCTCCCCAAATCCGGAAGAAGAAGGAGGAGGAGGAGGAGGAGGAGGAGAAGGAGAAGGAGGAGGAGGAGGAGGAGGAGAAGAAGAAGAAGACGAAGAAGAAGAAGAAGAAGAAGAAGAAGAAGAAGAAGAAGAAGAAGAAGAAGAAGAAGAAGAAGAAGAAAAGATATTTTTGTCACTCTTAATCTACAGATCATCTCTGGACACTTGGGAGTAAATACCATGCAAATATCTCACATAGGCACCATATGCCCAATTGTTTCAGTTGTATATCAATATTAACTCAGTTGTGGGATCAAAATTACATAGAAGATTAAATTACTCAAAGTATCATTTCATCTTCACAGTATAAGGCAGGGTGAGGGCATTGGAAGAAACAGGGAGAGACTCAAAGTGGCATCCAACACTTTACAACAACAAAAACACGCATATCAGTGTTTGGTACCATCACATCAAATTGTGTGATGATAACTTTAGAAGCGTCTAAATCTGTGCAGTTTGGAAATATTCAGTCTGACATATTGACTCATAATGGCATCTGATGGTTTCCAAATGTACACCACAATGCAATCCTCACTCCAGAAACCATCATGCCAAATTTTGCGATGAAGTAATCAGTGCAGTTTGGAAAAGCTTGGCATGACATTTTTATTCAAAATGGCATCTGATGGTAACCAAACATGAAGTAAATCTGGCTTCTTCACCTTGAAAACTGTCATGCCAAATTGACATCAGTGACTCAGGAAGAGTTTAAACGCATAGGGAACAGATGGATGGAGAGATGGGCAGTACTTTAATCAGTCCTGAACTACGTTCCGAAGAAGCAGGTGTTAGTAAAATGATGGCAGAATTGGTTTGACAACATTTAAGAATAGTTACTAGAATAGTAGTTGCAGTTTGACTCTGAAATAGTTCTCCTTGGGAGCTCTGGCCTTTTGCAAACATGTTGTGTACTTCTACCTCTCTTTCCTATCAGGATAAGAAAACCTGCCCGGATGCTTTGTTTGGAGAGATTCCCAGTGAGCGCAGATGTCACCAAAATTCAGTTAGAGAGACGTGGAACATATGAATGCTGTTGGCACTGAATATGGGATTTCAAGCACGTGCAAATAACAAGCTTGGTTCAATTGGAACAAGGAGAAATAATATTCCAGAAGGCAATTATAAAAGCTCACTCTAATGACTCTGGCTCCATTGCCCAATATTCAGTGCATACTGTTGTGTCCCTGGAGCAGTTCAATATCCCTGAGCTATGTCCAGCTTTGCTACCTAGGTAGTCACCTGTACCGGACCTTGGTTACTTTGATATGGGGCCTGGAAGATCAGAAAAAAGTATATCCTTCTTTGAACCAAGTTAGACCCATACCGAGTTAGAGGAAACATAGGGGCACTGCGTCAGCATCAATATTTTGCTCTCTCTATCAGTGTCTTAGCAACTTCCCATAGTTCCTTGGACATCAAGTTAATACATAGGTGGTGTAGAATAGCAGAGCAATCGTACAAATTACTTTTGGATAGCGCCAATGTTTAGGAAAGGTTTTAGTTAGAGGCAGACATGCCATCACTTGTGGTGGGACTGTCCAAGAATAGAAGTTTATGGGTGGGTGAAAATACATTCAGAAATTTCTCATATTATATGGGAAAAATTATTCCCTGTCAAGTTTTTAATTGCAGGAAAGTAATCAAGAGCTTGATGATGTTACATACTTGCTTGACAGTGTTTTGGTTTCATGCACACATTTGGCACCACATGTGAAATGGGAAAGAGTGGCATAAAATCTATGTTGCATAAACTCATAGTCCACCCAGATGATTTTGAATTACCGGGGTGAGCTCCCGTTACTGGGTCCCAGCTCCTGCCAAGCTAGCAGTTCAAAAGCACGCCAAAGTGCAAGTAGATAAAAAGGTACCGCTCTGGGGGAAGGTAAACGGCATTTCCGTGCGCTGCTCTGGTTCACCAGAAGCGGCTTAGTCATGCTGGCCACATGACCCGGAAGCTGTACGTTGGCTCCCTGGCCAATAAAGCGAGATGAGCACCGCAACCCCTGAATCAGTCACGACTGGACCTAATGGTCAGGGGTCCCTTTACCTTTATTACAATGGCAATTTTTTTGTGGATGTAGCCCTGCCCATGGGCTGCTCTATCTCATGTGCAACTTCTGAATGTATCATTTCATTTTTTGACTGGACCATATGGAATAGAGTTTGCTGACATCAGATTATCAAGATTGTGATGTATCAAAAGCCACACATTAGGATCTGGAGATACATCACAGTTTTAAACACCAAGCTGCATTTGACCCAGCCTCGCAAGGAGCCTGGCTGAAACTGCCCCCACTCTCACTGAGGAAGTGGAGGTGGCTTCACCCCAGCACCTCACTGAGTCAAAAATGACACAACTTTTTTTGCGCTGCTGAGCTGCAGGGTGCAAAGGCTCCCACCCCCAGCTGAGCAAGCGGCAATGTCCCTCTGGCTTGCACGCCAGCTGGAAGGACAAATGAGCTCCTGCCCCCCAGCTGAGCTGAAATATACTCGGAGTCCTGTAGTGATTTCATGCTCTTTATTGCTGCTTGTAAAACAGTGATTGAGTTGTCCCCCAAACCTCAGGCTATTATATACATTATTTACACAATGAGTTCTGTCTGAATGGCTGATTGTGCTTCCCTCCTGGAGCCTGATTGGTCTTTTCCTGCAAGCCAGTCAGTTTTTGCATTGTAGGATCCTACTTGCCTGTTGTTCTAGGACCCAAGCTTAGTACATAAACCCCTCCTCTCTAAGTTCCCATTGCTCCCAGAAGGTTAGCATTCCTAGTCGTTGAAGTATGCTGGTCACCTACGTATGCATTGTGGTCTCGGGTGTCTCTCGGTAGGGGTTCCTGGTTCTGGCTCTTGCTTTGGGGCTGCCGGCTGTGATGCAGCCGCTGGGTCCGGTGCTGCTGGTCCACCCAGTCGTGGAACTGGTCTTGTGGCTGCTCAGCCTCAGGGGTCACTTCTGGACTTCCTAGTTCTGCATCCCTTACCCGCTTCTCCTGCTCTACGGGCCTCACCCTTTTTCTGTCCCCTTGGGATTCCTCTGTCCAGCCCTCCATGCTGTTCTACCCCCTCCGGGAATCACCACCGTAGTTGATCACAGTGGCGGTCAAATGCAGCGAGGCGGTACTCCCAGTCCCCTTGGTGGACCAGTGTATACTGGTAGCTGGTGAGGAAAATCGGGGTGACAGTACCTGAGGGGTCTGCTTCTTGGGGGCAAATAGGCCAAGCAGTGGCTTGTGGTCTGTCACGACGGTAAAGGGGTGCCATATTGGTGTTTTGCAACTTTCTGACCTCTTGCAGGACCTTAGCCAGACCTTAGCAGAGTATATGCAGAGTTCACAAAAGCAATCGGTTGCAGGCAGGATGGACGAAACAGGAACCAGTAACTTGTTACTTATAGGTGTTTAATATATACAGTGTGCCCCGCAAGACGAATGCCTCGCAAGACGGAAAACTCGCTAGACGAAAGAGCTTTCGTTTTGGAGGTGCTTCGCAAAACAAATCTCTTATGGGCTTGCTTCGCAAGACGAAAATGTCTTGCAAGTTCCTGCGGGTTTTTTTCCCTTCCCCCTCTATTTCTAAGCCACTAAGCCGCTTATCAGCTGATCCGATAAGCCACTAAGCCGCTAAAAGCCACTAATAGAGCTAATAGCGCTAATCCATTAATGGGCTTGCTTCGCAAGAAGAAAAAACCGCTAGACGAAGAGAATCACAGAACGGATTCTTTTCGTCTTGCGAGGCACCACTGTACATTGGACTTCAAGATACTATTCACAGGAACAGAACAGAACATGGATCTTTAACTAGCTCTCTCACCACACGACTCTTACACTAACACTCAACTGTCAATGCTCTACGCTCTACTAACACACTCCAGTCAGAAGGCCATAAATCATTATTACCGTGAGAGAGCTTGAACAATCCTGGAGCTGTCTTCAGGCCTCTATATCTCCAGGCAGATTTTACTCCTTTACATTGCCTTGGCTGTCGGCCAACTCCTAACTGACTCTGTGTGAAGCTGCACGTATTCAAAATCCCAACATGCCCATACAAGAAATCCTGAAATTTCTATACTCCCTTCATGATTGCCAGGCCCTATTTGCCTATTTGCGAATAATTCCTCTGGAGTGGAGAGGGTCTGGGAAAAGTAAGCTACTGGCACCTCTCTTTCATCTAGAAGTTGCAACCTCTCGTCAAAGTGCTCCAGGATTGAGTTCGAGACGAGCAGATCTTTGACTGCTTGAAACACAGTCTCCTGGCACTGCCCCCACAAACAAGGGGCCCGCTTGTTAAGCAGTCTGTGTAGTGGCTCCGCTACTGCTGCCTTGTGGGGTAAGAAGGCATGGTCAAAGTTCAATAGTCCCAAGAAGGCCTGGAGTTCCACCTTACACTTAGTTGCTGGGGTGTCGCAAATAGCCTGCACCTTGTCCCCAGTTGGGTGGACTCTATCTGTGTCCACCGTAATTCCTAGAAAATCCACCTGTTGCACTCCTAGCAGACACTTGCCCCACTTCACCTTGAGGCCGGCAGTCTGGAAATGGTGCAGGGCGGTGCAGAGTCAGTCCCCAAATTCCCCCGGCATGGCCCCGGTGACCAACACATCACAGAAGAAGGGGGTGATGCCGGGAATTCCTTTGAGGAGAGAGTCTAGTCAATTTTGGAATATGGCTGGCACCACACTGACACAAAATTGCAGACGCTTGACACGGAACATGCCCCTGTGAATTACCATCATCTGTGCCTCGGTAGTGCCCTAGTCCACTGGCAACTGCTGATAGGCCTGGGCCAGGTCCAGCTTGCCAAAAATCTTAGACCCCACCAGGGTGACAAGGACATGGATGACCACTGGCACTGGGTATGTATGAGCCGTAAGGGCCTTGTTTATGGTACATTTGTAGTCTGTGCAGATGTGGACTGAGCTATTGAGTTTGACGGGTGTGACGATTGGCGTTTGCCAGAGGGAGTTAGGCACCGCTCAAGCACTCCTTGCTCCACAAGCCAGTCTAATTCATCATTGATGCAGAGTTTAAGGGTGAACAGGACCTGGCAGGCCTTGAACCTGATAGGTCGTACAGCAGGGTCTAGTTGTAGGCCAACGGGGGACCAGTATATCATCCCAGTGCTCCGTCAAAAACCTCTGGAAACTCTTTGTAGATGGCGTCCACATCCACGTGGGAGCTGGTGCGGTTCACCCCAGTGATGGCTAGCCCCAGCGGTCCAAACCACGCCAACCCCAGTAAGCTAACGTAGGGCCCCTTGACCGCAATCAAGTCCAATCACCGCTTCTGCCCTCAATATTGTACATTGAAGGTTCCCACCCCCATCGTGGGGACTTATGCATTTTTGGAAGTCCCGGAGGGTGAATGGGTCAGGCCTAAGCACTGGGAAACAATTTCCTTAATGTCCGTGCCGAGATTATGAACTTAGTTGAGTCTGTATCATGCTCCATGCGGCACGGGGCTCCCTCTATCTGTACCTCGATGAAAAATTTTTCTGCATTAGAAAGAGCCAACTGGTATACCTGACAGTCGGTGATCTCCGTTGAGTTGCCTTGGTGTATCGGACCACGGGGCCTGGGACTCTTGGTCAGCCATCTGGTTTGAAATGTTGGGCGGGGGGGGGGGCATGGCACACCCGGGCGATGTGTCCCACTTTTCTGCATTGTCAGCATTCTGAGTAGTGGAAATGGCAAGTCCTCCGCTCGCTGCTCTCCCCGCAGCTTGCACAGTTCCACTCTTCTGGTAGCTGGAGATACTGCAGAAAGTGTGACGTATTCTGATTTTGTGTAGCTGCTTAGTGTTTTTGTTGTTGTTTGTTATACATTTATAAAAGCCAATAAAACATACATTCTTAAAAATGGTTCAGGTATCAGAAAATATAAAAGGTTTCCAGTTAATAGAGAAATATAATGCATATAGATAATGTTGTTACTGAAGATGGGCAGTGAAGTGGGTGTAAACATCTAGCTTTATTCAGTTAAAGGCAACGTGGCTAAAGGCAAGCAGATCAGATGACTCAAAGTATCTTCACTCTTTGCCAGCAACGTGATGCAATTGGAACAAGGAGGAATGAAATTTCAGAACCCTGGTACCTGTCTATAACCCTGAGCAATGCCTAGTTTTACCACCTCAGCAGTGCTTTTTTCTGCGGCCTGGAAGATGATAAAAAATATGTGCTTTTTCCAACCAAGTTAGAAACCACATAAAACAAAAGCAAAGACAAAAGGCAATGGCTCATGGAAAATGCACCCTGTTTTCCAAAAAAAATCCATCATCCTTTTTAAAAAACACCAATAAAATGAAAGACTTTCAGGAGTCCTGCTGCATAAAACAATAATGTCTGAAAGTAGCAGATTGTATGTTTCTATACCCATTGCATTAGGAAAATAGAAATGGGGTAAGATAAAAAAAAGGAGGGGGATTTCGGTAGGGCATCTTTTAATTTATAACATAGGAAGCATGAACTTCATCAGGGGAAACAAATTCTATGTGGAAAATGTAGTCTAAGGTTTCTGATTCTGATGTTACTGGGGAAGCCTACTGTCAGGAAACTGACCACGGAGCTAGAGGCGGAGGGAAGGCTCTCAAATGATGCTGGAGAAGGGCCCAGCAGGGAGAGGGGCAGCTCAGCAGATGGGGAAGCAAATCAGCGCAACACCAGGGATATAGAGGGGCTGATGGGGGAAACGGCGAGAGGGCTCCAGGACTCTTCACCAGACACCAGCAGGGAGAGCACGGGTCCTCCGCTACCCACGCCCACCCTGCGCAGAAGACTTCCGCGCAGAGAGAGTAGAAGGAGACTGGGTGTCAAACAACTTTTATGTTGGAAAAGATTTAAGAAACGCCCACTGGCAGATTCTGCTAGTGACTGAGGTAGCCACGAATTGAAGGGCTGTCCAGACAGAAAGGTTTAACAAGGCAACATAACAAAGAGAGGCGGCAACTTACGCACGAGCAACCCCATACCCATTACACCTACCTTGCGAGGAGTAAAGTAGGCTTTAAGTTGGCCTTCTATCCACCTCCTGAAGGAACTGCACACCAAAATAAATTTAATTAAAAAACTACAGGCAGTTGAAGATTTTAAATAGACCTTGTAGGGAAACATTTCCACATTCCCAGACTCGTAAGAAAGCCACAGACTGTCGCTCCCCAACAATGGAAGTAGAAGAACCAACTCCTGGGTGAGCTTTGGCTGCAAATCGGAGGAGTAGGTGATGGCTACTACCTCCTCTCACTTCCAACGAAATACGCCAATGCCTAACCCCCCAACCTTACAAAGTTGTGACCATTTGCTACGAGGTAGGCGAAAAAGCAAATACCTGGTGCTAATTTGCCAAGTGGGAAAAAAATCCTACCAGGCCTCTTCATCAGTCGACCAACCGAGGTCCATAGCAAGATCAAAGGATTAAGAGCTAATCTTGGGAGGGAGGGAGGGAGAAGTGCATGAGCGGGAACCAGAAAAAAGGGGGTGTCTCCACCCATGGGCTGCTTAAATAGAGCACGCAACTCCCCCTAGCCGGCCGTATTGTTTGGCCTGGGGGGGTCACATGGAGGGGACTCCCTATGACTTGAGGGCTAGCCACCCCCCCTCCATGGGGTGGACTCGTGTCCAGCCCGCATCTCCATTTCCCCAGGGTAGGGTAGGCAAACATTCCATGCATAGGCAAACAAAGGCCCAGGGACCGGATCTGAAACAATCACCTTTTAAATCCGGCCTGCGTGCGTTCAGTACGTTCTGGGAATCAGCATGTTTTTACACGAGTAGAATGTGTCTTTTTATATAAAGTGCATCTCTGGGTTATTTGTGGGGCTTGGGAATTTGTTCCCTTTTCCCCCCTCTCCAAAATATAGCCTGGCCCCCCACAAGGTCTGAGCCCTGTCTTAGTCATTGACACCAGCTCTAGAGCCCACTTATCATCCCTTTTTCCCTATGAGAGGATTACCACTTCCGTGACAGGAGAATCAGGCTTCCTTGTTGAAGCCGCCAGTACCTTCAGGTGATATGAAGCCATGATGGGTTAAGGGTTTTCTTAGATGCTGAAGGCTGAGGGCTACTCTTCTCAGCTGAGGGCTACTCCCTCGCTTACAGTCTTACCAAGTCTTACCAAGAACTGTCTGATATCCAGACCTATCTCTTTCTCAGAAGACGAATCCTTTGGAGGAGGATATTTGGGGGGTTTTCTATGCAGGTTGCATCTTGGTTTTGCCCTTGCCTTTGTAATCCCACGATTCTTTCTTTGGTGCCATTACAATTTAAATGCTTAGAAAAAAATGCTTAGAGGTTTCTGGAAAGAACTAATGAAATGAAAAAAAAAACAATTAAGCCAATTTCAACACCAAGCTTTGAATTTCACTATGTCCCTCTGTGTCTTCTCGGAAAACACACAGCCCCCACTCCCAGACCTCATGGAACCATTTGTTCCCAGGTGTTGCCCACAGCATGAATCCTTGGCGTATAAATATCTCCAAGTAAAACCTCTCCCTGAATCAGTTCTCTTGCTTGGCCCATCTCTAGTTTCCTGATCTTTCAAAAATGATGAAAACACTTCTGAGCCTCCTCTTGGCCCTGCCTTCTTCAGGTAAGTAGGAACCAATAGCATGGGATTCCTTTTGTCATCTTTTGATGACTCCAGAAATGTTTGCTGCTTGGGTGGGAATGTGAGTGAAGACAGGACATCAGCATAATTGAGAGTAAGGACTGCTGGCTTACCAAGGTGAGTAAACTCAAGAGTTTAAGCACTTAAGCCTTGATGACCAAGTATGTGTTGTTGTTTAGTTGTTTAGTTGTTTAGTTGTTTAGTTGTTTAGTTGTTTAGTTGTTTAGTTGTTTAGTTGTTTAGTTGTTTGTTTAGTTGTTTGTTTAGTTGTTTAGTTGTTTAGTTGTTTAGTTGTTTAGTTGTTTAGTTGTTTAGTTGTTTAGTTGTTTAGTTGTTTAGTTGTTTAGTCGTTTAGTCGTGTCCGACTCTTCGTGACCCCATAGACCAGAGCACACCAGGCACTCCTGTCTTCCACTACCTCCCGCAGTTTGGTCAATCTCATGCTGGTAGCTTCGAGAACACTATCCAACCATCTTGTCCTCTGTCGTCCTCTTCTCCTTGTGCCCTCCATCTTTCCCAACATCATGGCCTTTTACACGGAGGCATCTCTTCTTATGCGGTGGCCAAAGTATTGGAGTCTCAGCATCAGGATCTGTCCTTCCAGTGAGCACTCAGGGCTAATTTCCTTAAAAATGGATAGGTTTGATCTTCTTGCAGTCCATGGGACTCTCAAGAGTCTCCTCCAGCACCATAATTCAAAAGCATCAATTCTTTGGCAATCAGCCTTCTTTATGGTCCAGCCTTCTTTTATGACCAAGTATAGTCAGTTGCAAACATGTATTTCTGTGACAGAGGAATCATACGAGTAAAGTTCATACAGTTTCCAGGATACTTGGGATAGCCATTCCATCTAGAATATATTATCATTTATTCATTAATATAAGTATTGCTTCATTACCAAAAGGCTTCTGTGCTATTTAGAAAACAACAGCAACAAAAGAAATCTGAATCTTTTTTAAAATCCAGAATGATTAAAATATACATCATAGTTAAATTATCCATATATACCACCCTGATTAAAAGGTAATTCTCTCTCTCTCTCTCTCTCTCTCTCTCTCTCTCTCTCTCTCTCTCTCTGTGTGTGTGTGTGTGTGTGTGTGTTTGGGTGTGTATATATACATTCACACCAACCATTACCTGCTTCTCTAATATCGTTGCCCTTAGTAAGTGTTCTCTAAGCCAGGCTCCCTTCGAAGACAAGAGTCAAGTAATGGGAAAATGGTGTGTGAGTGAGAAAATCTCAAGTACTGGAGCAGCAATGAGCATTTCACATATAGTTCCTAACTTTATTGCACTAGCCAAAGGCCAAGACAAACTTGTAGCAATGGTATTAATAAAATAATATAGAGCAGACATCCATAATATAAGCCAACATCCATAATGTATGGGAGAGAAGATACCAGAGAAACCAACAATTCTATCAATTTTTTTCAGCCGGTGCATAGAGGGGCATTCTAAAAAGCCATTATTGTCTTACAAAAGAAACCAAACTATTTCTTCTGGGGTGTTGCTTTTGCAAACAAAGGTTTCAGAAAGTGATCTCTTAGGTTTCTATTTAAGGAGCACATTAATAATAATAATAATAATAATAATAATAATAATAATAATAATAACAATAATAATTTTATTTATACGCCGCCCTTCCCAGTTCCAAAAAACAAGCTCATGGCAGCTAACAACAAATTTAAACACTTAATTGATGCAATAAAAACAGCATAAAATACAGTATAAAACGCGAATAACAATAAATTCAGACTTCAAAAATCAATTTAGGGGGAAATCCATCCAATAAACATTAGATGATCACCAGGGCTAGCTGGCTAAATCAGTCCTATTTGGGCCAGTGAGGAGGCCAGGGGGGACTTAGCTGTGGGATCCCAGAGCGGGTAATCTTCATAAAAAGGGGAGGGGGAGGGAAGGAAGGGGAATAAAAGTTCAAGTTGAAAGCCAGGTGGAACAGCTCTGTCTTACAGGCCCCGCGGAAGAAAGTTAAATCCTGCAGGGCCCTGGTCTCATGGGACAGAGGATTCCACCAGGTTGGAGCCATCACTGAGAAGGCCTCAGCCCTGGTGAAGGATAATATGACTTCCTTAGGGCCCAGGACCTCTAAACTATGATTATTCATGGACCTTAAGGTCCTCTGTGGGGCATACCAGGAGATGGTATGAGTCATGAATTCCACCTGAGGTGAATCAGAAATGCAAAGCCTCTGCATACAGGACCTTGTTATAGCAGACATCCAAGGCTGTCCTGGGCTTCACTTGGAAATGGAGCTCAACAAAGACATTTTTTGAGGAGATTGGCAATCCTTTGATGTGATAACTATCTCTAGAAAGCTTTATTCTTAGGAGTGGATACCAAGGGGAAGTCTTGGCATTTCTAAGTAGTTGCAGGTCCCTTAGCCAGCACTTACCGTATTCAAAGTCAAAGGCCATAAGAAACTTATAGCGATAGTATACAAAAATAACACAGAAAAAACATCCCTACTCTATACCAACACCCATGATGTAAGAGAGAGAAGATACCAGAGACACCAACAAACTTAATTCTAGCTTGATTTCAGATTAAACCTAGCAATCACCAAAACCAACTTGGCCCCCAGTTTCATATAGTACAGCACAGGAAAATGTTGCATTGGCATAGAAGCAATTTTAAACACACACGCGTGCGCCCACACACACACACACAAACTTTAACTAAGCACATTTCACTCTTGCCTGACTTGTTGGCCACCTAGATTCTGTAGAAATAAAAGCTGCTGATATTACTAGTAGTAGAGTGTATAGTTTCAAAATCATTTTTATTCTGCACAGTTTCAAAAACATTAAGGGAGTTTGACTCAGACCCCCAGATTTCAGTGCCATAGAGCATTTCACTAAGCACTTTGCTACAAAGTATCTTTAGGACAGCTTCATTCAGCTACCCTCCCTTATTGTAACAGATTTTCATTAATGTGCCTTTGGTTTTTGGTGCTTTGACTTTCACTGCCTCAATATGACTCTTTCCAGAGAGGGTTTCACTAACGAATACACCTAGGTATATAAATGAGAAGGTTTCTTCTGTAGTTTCTTGATTTAAACACCATTTTTTTTTTACTTTTGACTGTGTTCTGCTTTCACATCATGAAGCAGGGCTGTTCACAGTGTAAAATCATTGGCATGCATCAGGACTGAGATATTTCTGTTCCTTTTCCTATTTCTTTTTTCAACTGGTGCATAGAGGAGTACTCTAAGAAGCCATTCTATGGAAGGGAAGGTTGCAGTGGCTAAATATGGCAAACAATAATTAATATGAACATTACAGCTAACACACATCTGCCCTTTTTCATGACACCAGCTTCTCCCACATTATATTTCTTTACCATCTCAAGAAATCTCTTCCACCAAACTCTTTCTCCTTTCTACAGCGGCATTTATTTCCTGTATCAACTGTCATGCACTGAATACCTCATGCAAAGAGAGCCCGACCACAGTCTGCATTGATTATGACACCTGTTTATCTGGTTCTCAGAGTAACAACATAGGTGAGTTGAATCTTCTCACTTACTCTTGGTCACCCCAAGGAATGACTTTCTTATGTAAATTAGCATTATTTATTGCCTTTATAGCCCACAATTTATCCAAGGAAATGGTTCTTCTTTTATGCATTTAACCATGTCAGGTTTATTATGCTGAGAGGCAGGGACTCCCCAATGTCACCCAGTGAGCTTCATGGCTGCGTGGGGATTTGAACCCTGGCATCTCAGATTCCAGTCCAACACTCAGCACCCATACTCAGTCACATAAGGCGGAAAGGCATTCCCTTTACCTTTCCATCACATGCATCACATCAGAGAGATCCTAGCATGCATCAGTCTGGGGTTGACTATCCTTTGGCCCTTTAGACATTTCTGGACTACTGCTCCCATCCACCTCAGCCAGCATGGAAAATGGCTAGAGATGATGTAAGCTGTAGTTAGCGTTGCTAGAAACCATTTTTCCGTTATATCTCATCTGGAACAGCTGGTGTAACAGCAAAGAGAGAAAGCAACCCTATCTCTCCTTCTTGCATCACTTGAAGTAACATCCTGTGAAAGAAGAGGTGTGATATGATGTCATGCTCAGAGACCTCCTGTCGCCTTCAAATTCTTGAGGGTGGTGGGAAACTCAGAGTGCAATGACACTAAGACTAAGTCACGCATCTAAACTGTCTGTGAATTTTGGAGTGATTCATGGGATTGCTGGCACAAGAGCAGCCACATCATCTTTTTAACCTGAGCATCCTGTGATTTAAGCACATAACGATGGGCTATATGGCCTCTTGGCCTCACAATGATTCCTGGAACATTGGTCATTCTAGGTTTCAGCTTTCAGATCTCTCTTCGTCTGCATGCCGATTTGAGAAATCAGGTGATTTCCCCTAATACAAAGTAACTCTGTTGGTTGTTTGAACTCATATAGCTGAGTGGCATTCAATTAAATCCTACTCCGAGTACACAATTGAAATACCACCCACTGTTTCTATGCTTGTTTTTTCTTAATATTTGCATATTTGTATGCACTGTTTGGTTGGAGAATTTTGAAGGATAATTGTGTTTTGGTTCATTTCTTGGTTCAAGAACTGTACATTATGTAGTTTCTCACTGAAGAAAAAAATGTAGTTAAAGAGAAGTATCATTAAAAATAAATATATTTGGAGGGAATTAACCAATTTTGTTTTATTTTATTGTGAATCTTGTGATTTATTTCCTTTTCTTCTTTTCAGTTCCAAATTATACAGTGTCAACTTTCCAGCAATGTTCGATTTCCAATATTTGCCACTCAGGTGATTACAGCTTCAGTGCAGCTCAAGGTAAATTCCTCCAGCTGAAGCTCTCCTGCTGTCAAACAAGTGGGTGCAATAAGGAACCTGTCCACCGTGAGTATCTGCATCCCCTGAAGGTCAATGGCTTATAAAAACAGTGTTTTTTTCTGGCGAAACATGCTGGGACATAGTTCTGCCACATTTTGGGGGGAAGGATACAGGAGACCTTGGGGACCCCATCAGACCACCTCCTTTCTTAAGCTGATCAAATTCTTCCCAAGCTTGGGAAAGCAGGCATGAGTCTGAGACAGGATCTTGGAACCCTGCTGCCTCCAACCCAAATCCAGGTGGGCTTTGGGGAGGTGGTGGAAGCACTCTCAGACCCTGTCAGAGCATCATGCCTCCTGACCAAAGTTGAGCAAATGCTTCCCAGGCTTGGGGAAGGAGGCACTAGGCTATGACAGGAGCCAGGAACCCTACTGCCTCCTACCCAAAGCCACCCATCTCCAGCAGAGGGGGCTCGGTGTCAGAGCACTTGGGCCAGTAAGCCAATGACAGGGGTTTCCCTGCGGGGTTGATAATCAGTTTGCGATCCTTGAAGAGGGCAACAAAATTGTGCCAACTGCCTCTCAAGGCCAATTCACTTGGAATAAATTCTCAGTAGACATATGTAGAAGTGTTAGAAATCCTTTGGCATATTACTTTATTTATTTAATTAAATTTATACAATCCTGGATTGTAAAAAAAATTAAGAATAAAATTCCAAAAAAATAAAATTATAATAGAATAAAAGCATACTAAAACTTGCATCTACTGCCTAAACATATGGATAGGCTAGTCTCAATGTTTATAGCAGGTGCCAAACACAATTCCAGCCCCCTTTTTTCTAGAAAAAAACAAACCACTGCATGAACCAATTATATATGTGCCACTTAGTTACAAGAAAAGTATAGAAATCTGTCTTTTGGTCCATTCAGATGCAGGATGCAGGTGTCTAAGAAGTACTGGTGGTTTATCCTTGAATCTGTAATGGGTGGAGTTGATGATCACCTCCTTACATACATCTGTCACATTTCAAACAAGCAGTTGGTGGGGCTGAATGAAGAGACATAATAATTCGGAAAATCTGGGAATCACATGTGGATTCTGGGCCTGCCCACTCCTTGCTTACACACAGACACACAGACACACACACACACAGGATTCTCTAGGATGCCCAGTCTCTGTGATCACGGGTAGGAGGAGGAGTTATGCTAAGGCCAGACTATGTCAATACCGAGGAGGCAGGTTTCATCGTTGTTTGAAGACTACCTCTGCCTCCGGGTCTCATTTTGACTGGAAGGATATTGGAATCAGCAAGGGAGACCCACATGACCTGAAGGTGCTGCTGTGCAATGCCACATCAATGATTCATAAAACCACTGCCATCCATAATTTGATCATGGATGGGGGACTTGACCTGGTATGTGTGACAGAGACTTGGTTGGATGAAGCAGATGGGCCTGTGCTTGCTGCTGCTTGTCTACCAGGTTTCCCTTAGTCACAGCTACCCAGGTCATGTGGGCGGGGAGGGGGTTGCGGTGATTTTTAGGAAGTCATTAGCTTGGACCATGTTAGGAAGTCATTAGCTTGGAGTGCATGTTCTGGAAGCTGGGCAATAGGGACAGGACAGGATTCCCTGCTGCACCAAGGATTCCCTGGCCGAGCTACTTCAGGTCGCAGTGGACGTGCTCCTGGAGACACCTAGTTTGGTTGTCCTAGGGGATTTTAACATCCATGCCGACACGACCTTATAAGGGGCCGCTCGGGACTTCATGGAAACCATGGCCTCCATGGGGGTGTCCCTGAATAAGTCTGGCCCAACCCATAGTCATAGACGTGCCTTAGACCTGGTGTTTACCTCTATGAATGTGGGTGATTTGACACTAAGTAAAAGCGAAACTAAAGAAGTGCCATGGTCAGATCACTTCCTGGTGCCACGGGACTTCTCTGTGACCCTTCCCCTCTACAGGGAAATGGGACTGATTCGGATGGTCTGCCCTCACCACTTAATGGATCCTAATGCTTTCCAGAGAATGGTAGGGGATGTTTTCTCCCACGTTGATGGCCCTTCAGCTGATTCCCTGGTGCCCCACTGGAATGCGGAGATAACAAGGGTTACAGCTCAACGTCGAGCCTATCAAGTGGTGATATCAACGGCGTAGAGGACCTTCTTCAGCACCTCTATTGCATCTGCAGAAAGCAGCAGCAGGAGACTCTTTCAGGTGGTTCAGAATCTAACAGAACCACCTTCGCCATCGGGGCCTGATAAGGCCCCCCAAGATCTCATGCAATGATTTTCCAAAGGTTTTTTTGCAGATAAAGTTGCTCAGATTCAGAAAGAGGTAGACTCCAACCATGTGAGTAGGGCTGGGCGGGAGAGTGCAGGAGTCCTGTCTAGTCTAGTTGCATGGGATAAATTCCAATCTGTTACCTCCGAGGATGTGGACAGGATCTTCCAGTATTCCCAGCCCCACTGAAAGAGGCGGTCATTAGATCGCTTCTTAAAAATAAATCTCTGGACTCAGCTGATATGGCCAACTATTGCCCAGTCTCAAATCTTCTTGGGCCAGGTGATTGAGCGGGTGATTGCTGAACAACTCTATGCACACCCGAAGGATGCAGACCATTTGGATCCCTTCCAGTCAGGATTCAGGCCTCATCATGGGACGGTAACTGCCTTGGTCAAGCTGGCCGATGATCTCCAGCGGGCTAGGGACAAGGGTGAAAGTTATTTCCTAGTTCTGCTGGATCTCTTAGCGGCTTTTGACACCATTGGCCATAACATCCTTCTGGACCATATAGAGGGGCTCTCACTTGTGGGGTGCCTCAGGGTTCTGTCCTCTCCCCCATGCTTATATTATCTATATGAAGCTGCTGGGAGAGATCATCAAGGGGTTTGGGCTGGGTGTTCATCAGTATGCAGATGATACCCAGCTCTACCTCTCTCTTAAAATCTGAGCAGGTGAAGGTCCTGTGTGAGTGCCTGGAGGTGGTTGGAGGATAGATGATGGCTAATAGATTGAGGTTAAATCCTGACAAGACACAAGTACTGTTTTGGGAAAACAGGGGGTAGACGGGTGTGGTGTCCTGAATGGGGTAACTGTGCCCCTGAAGGACACAGTTTGGACTCCCAGCTGTCCATGGATGCACAGGTCAAATCTGGTATGCAGGCTGAGACCCTACCTGCCCAGAGTGGTTCATGCTCTAGTTATCTCCCGCTTAGATTACTGCAACACGATCTATGTGGTCCTACCCGGAAACTACAACTAATCCAGAATGCGGCAGCTAGACTGGTAACTGGGAGTGGCCACTGAGAACATGTAACACTTGAAAGACCTACACTGGCTCCCAGTACATTTCCAAGCACAATTCAAAGTGTTGGTGCTGACCTTTAAAGTCCTAAACGGTCTCGGCCCAGTATACCTGAAGTAGTGTTTCCACCTCCATCTTTCAGCCCGGACACTGAGGTCCAGCGTCGATGGCCTTCTCACGGTTCCCTCACTGTGAGAAGTAAGGTTACAGGGAACCAGACAGAGGGCCTTCTCGATAATGATGCCCTGTGGAATGCCCTCCCATAAGATGTGAAGTTTTATTCTGTTTTTAATGTTCTTTTGAAAGCCACTCAGAGTGGCTGGGAAAACCCAGCCAGATGAGCAGGATAGAAATAAGTAATAATTATTATTAATATCATCATCATCATCATCATCATCATCATTAATGCAGGACATAATGTGGAGGTAGCCTGTCCAGCTTGTGTCAGCAGCTACTAGAAGGCATGAAAGAAACCAAAATAAAAGTAAAATTAAGAGAATGGAGAATGAGGTGTATCGATATGCTGACTGTAGCTTTTTATTATGGTAGTTCCTCTACGTGAAGATCTTTCCCCCAATGGTCTACAGTGCCCAGCCTGCTTCAAGATCACCAATATAGTTAAACCAAAGAATAAAGGTTGCCCACGTGAGGAGTATGTCAGCTGCCTTGCCAATGAGACCAAGTGCATTCACTATTATAGTGTTATTACATGTGAGTAATGTTGCCTGCTTCTGTCTCTTTCTCATTTCCAGAAAAGCAATGACTGAAATTTGTGTATAGCTTTGATTTCTTTCTCTGATGGAAAGGGCAATGCTCTAGTTCTGTTTTGGATTCCAAACTATCCCCACATGAAGAGCATAACAACAAGAGGGGACAGGCTCACTCATGTGCAAGGTTCTACCTTGTGTGAGACTGGGGGGCCTACAAAGCACAGCAGACTCCTTACAGCACACCTTTGTCCTCTAATCCACAAGGAGGAGCAGAGGAGAGGGATACAGGGGAGGGTGCAGGACCAGCCAGCACATCACAGCTTCTCCTCACAGCATTATCTACCATTTGGTGCTGGTCCAGAAGAACCGAACCACACACTTTGGCCAAAAATTCAAAAGTAAAGGAGTCTGGGAGAAAGAAGGGTCCTACCATGTGCACCTCTGTTCATATTTTCTAGGAAATAAGTTGCACTGTATTAATTGAATCTTACCACATCACAAGTGTGCAAAAGAACTGCTGCCTTAGTCTCGCAAAATGCATGGGGTGGGAGACCAGGACCTTTTTTCAGCCAGAACTCAGTTCTAGCAACTCTCAAGTGGGCGTCATTGCCATTTTAAGAGAACAAGGGAGGCACTCATGTCTATTATTTTTTATTAATGATTTTTATCGAAATTTACAATCACCAACCAACCCCCACCACCCACCACCAAAACATCACATCTTGTTACATGTATCCTACTTTGTGTTTCATAGATCCATTAGCCCCCGTCCTTCCCTTCCACCAGTTTTCCTATTCCCTTCTATAGTTTACACATTCTTTAATTATAAATTATACCATGACATGAGATTTATTTCAATCCTGCCAATGTTTTCATATTTGTACAATTCTCACTTATATAAACCATAAATTTACTCCATTCTTTTTGGTACTTTGTCTCCTCCTGATTGCGAATTCTGTGTGTCAATTTAGCCATCTCAGCATACTCAACCAACTTTACCTTCCATTCTCTTATCGTCGGCATCTCCTGTTGCTTCCACTTTTAATAATAATAATAATAATAATAATAAATTTTATTTATATCCCGCCCTCCCCAGCCAAAGCCGGGCTCAGGGCGGCTAACAACAATAAAATAATCAATCAAATAATCACACAATCTAAAAATATTTCATTATAAAAATTAATTAAATCAAATTGATGGCAACCAATTAAGTAGAATTATGTGCAGGTTGCCAGAGGAGGGAGTCAGGCTGCGCCCTGACCAAAGGCCTGGCGGAACAACTCTGTCTTGCAGGCCCTGCGGAAAGATGTCAGGTCCCGCAGGGCCCTAGTCTCTTTTGACAGAGCATTCCACCAGTTTGGAGCTGCAGCCGAGAAGGCCCTGGCTCTAGTTGAGGCCAGCCTAACCTCTCTGAGGCCTGGGACCTTGAGGATGTTATTATTTGCAGACCGTAGGTTTCTCTGTGGGGCATACCAGGAGAGGCGGTCAAAGCTCTGGTTGCAATTGTTGCATATAAATATAATCTTTGATCTATCTTTTTAATCCCTTCTCCCACCAAACCTACCAAAAATTCTTCCGGCTTTTTGGGAATGCTGAATTAAACATCTTTTTTAACTCGTTGTAAACCGCATCTCAAAACTCTTTTATTTTATTGCAAGACCACCACATATGATAGAAGTCGCCGTCTTTTTCCTTGCACTTCCAGCAGATTTTACTACTTGTTCTATACATTTTCGCCAATTTGGTAGGAGTGAGATACAAACGATAAACCATCTTCATAATATTTTCTTTTAAGGCAGAACAGGCAGTCAATTTTATGCTCTCATTCCAGAGTTTGGCCCAAACATCATATTCTATGTTGTGTCCTAAATCAATAGCCAATTTTATCATAGCCTCTTTTATAAATTCATCTTTTGTGTTCCATTCTAGTAAGAGATTGTACATTTTTGATAATAGCTTGGATTTACTCTCTAAAATATCTATTTGAAATTTCAATTTTTTAATCCTCAAATCCTATTTTTTTATCCTCTTTAAAGACATCATTGACTTGATGGTATTGCAACCATCCTGCCAATTTTTCAGCAATACACTCATAGGGCTTTAATTTCCAACCTTTTCGGCCTTCATCAAAATTTCCTCATATGTGGCCCCTCTCCCTAGTATGTTCAGTTTTTTAACTGTTAATATATCAATTGATGACAGCCACCACAGTGTTTTCCTTTCCTACAAATTCTTGTTTCTTTCCCAGACTTCAAATAAGGCACCTCTTATCACATGATTTGTAAACCCCTTATGCTCTTTTGCCTTACAACACCAAAGATAAGAGTGCCATCCAAATTTGTTGTTGAACCCCTCCAAATCTAACAAGTCTAGGTTCTTCTGAGTTATCCAGTCCTTTGTCCAACATAAACATGCTGCTTCATAATAGAGTTTCAGATCAGGTACTGCAAACCCCCCTCTTTCCTTCTTATCTGTCAATGTTTTAAATTTAATTCTTGGTCTTTTCCCTTGCCATATAAAACGCGAGAGAGTTTTTTGCCACTCTTTGAATTGTCTTAAACCTCTTATTATCGGAATTGTCTAGAACAAAAATAACATTTTCGCTAGTAGATTCATATTGATCGCAGACATTCTTCCCGTCATTGATAGCTTTAATCTGTCCCATATTTCTAATTATCTTTTAATCTCCTTCCAGACTGGTTGATAATTGTCATTAAAAAGATTTATATTCTTTGCCGTCATCCAAATTCCCAGATACTTGACTTTTTTGACCACCTTGATTTCACTTTCTTGTTCCAACCTTTCTACCTCACTTTTTCTTAAATTTCATTTTTGTCTTTATCTTGTTCAGTTTAAACCCAGCCAATTGCCCAAATTTTCCCATTTCTTCCAGTGTTATTTTAACACTTTCTTGAGGTTCTTCAAGGGTTAATACCAAATCATCCGCATAGGCCTTAAGTTTGAACTCCTTGGCACCTATTTTGACCCCTTTTATCTCTGTTTTTCCTCTCAGGCAATTTAATAATACTTCTAATGCTATAATAAACAACAATGGAGATAATGGGCACCCTTGTCTGGTGCCCTTAGCGATATCAAATGAGTCTGTTAAGATGTTGTTCGCAATTAATTTTGCTTTCTGCTCTGAGTAAATTGCCTCAATTCCGTTTAAAAAGGTGCTGCAAATCCCCATCCTTTCTATACTCTTCTTCATAAATGACCAGGATACATTATCAAATGCTGTTTCAGCATCAATGAACATCAGTACAGCTGGCTTATCATTTCTTACTTCTAGGTATTCCAGCTATTGACAATATGTCTCACGTTATCCTTCAATTGCCTACCTGGCAGGAAACCTCCCTGATCTTTATGAATTAAATCATTTAGTATTATCTTCAGTCTATTGGCCAAGATGTCCGCGAAAAGTTTATAATCATTGTTTAGCAATGATATCGGCCTAAAATTTTTAACACTCTGATGATCGGTGTCTTGTTTGGGGATCAGAGTTATGTAGGTCTCCTTCCAGGAGTTTGGGATTTTCTCTTTCCCTTGTAAAATAGCATTCATTACTTCCCTTAGCTGCTCACCAAGTGATTTATAATACTTAGAGGTTAACCCATCCGGTCCTGGAGCTTTACCTTGTTTCATCTTTTATATTGACTTTTGGATTTCTTGATATGTTATTGGGGCGTTTAATTGTTCTCTTTCCTCTGAAGATATCTGTTTTCCTTTATGAATTTCCAAATATCTTTCTATCCTTTTTATATATTCTTTTTCTTACACTGCATAAGTGTAGAGTTCCTTATAATATCCTTGAAAGGCTCTTCTTATTTCTTTTGGATCTTCAGTCCCCTATCCTGATTTTATTAATTAAATTTTGACTTTGACGTTTTCTCAGCTGCCATGCCAATAACTTCCCAGTTTTGTTTGCTGATTCAAAATTTTTTTCTCTCATTAATTTTACTTTCCATTCCACTTCTTGATTTACCAACATAGAATACTGAATTTGTAGCATTTTAATAGTCTGTTTAATTTGTTCATCTTTTGCTTTTATTGTCAATTTTTTCTCATTTTCCATGAGTTGAACCAGAATTTCCTCTTTTTTCTTTTCCCTTTCTTTTTTTAAAGACTATTTTGCTGAATTAGGAAGCCTCTCATGACAGCCTTACTCGCATCCCACACAGTGTCTAAGTCAGTTTCTTTATGTAAATTCCATTTAAGATACTCCTTTATTGTCTCTTTCGCTTTCTCTACTGTTTTTGGGTTCTCAAGTAAAGTGTCATTCATCCTCCATCTAAATGAGGATAGTTCTTTCCCTTTTAATTCTATGTAAATTGAATTATGATCCAATAAAGTTTGCGGGGTAATCTCAATTTTGTTTACTGTGGAAAGCAATTCTTTAGAAACCCAGATATAGTCTATCCGACTCGAACTTTGATGGGGCTCTGGAAAAAAAAGTGAACTGTTTTGTAACTGGGTATTTCCACATCCAGATATCTATTAGACCAAAATTCTCAGCCAATTCAAAAAAAGTCTTGGGGAGCTTACCCTCATTTATATATTTTCTTTTTGAAGTTCTGTCCATTTCTGGCCTTACCACTCCATTACAATCCCCCATCAAAATCATCTTCTGATCCATAAACTCCATCAGTCTTTCCTCTAATCTTCCAAAAAATTCATCTTTATTTCCATTAGGGGCATATATTCCCACAAGAATTATCTTCTCCCCCTGTACTGTAATTTGCACCACAATCACTCTCCCCTCCTCATCTATGGAAATCAATTTGGGATCTAATCTCTCCTTAACATTAGCACCACCCCCCTTTTTTTTAACACCAGAAGTTACAAACTCTTTTCCCAATCTTTTGTTAATCAAAATGTGTCTATGTTTTTTTACAACACGTGTTTCCTGTAAACAGATTACATTTTTCAAAACATGTTCAACTTTATTTCGTTTAGATTTTTCATTATGTCCACGAATGTTCCAAGTAATCAATTTCAGCGTCATTTCTTTCTCTTATTTGTTACAGATAGAGAAAGTTAAATTTGGGTGGTTTTGCTAGTGACCTGTTCGTCCTCTCCTCCTCCTCCTCTTCCTCCTCCTCCTCCTCCTCCTCCTCCTCCTCCTCCTCCTCCTTCTTTTTCTCCTCCTCCTCCTCCTCCTCCTCCTCCTCCTCCTCCTCCTCCTCCTCCTCCTGCAGCTTCCCCTTCTTCTCCCTCTCCTCCTCCTCCTCCTCCTTTATTTCGTTCTTTCTTTTTCTTCTTTTTGTCTTCGTCTTTCCCATGGAGGTCTGCTCTAGTGGCTCTGGGCCCAACAAGGTTTCCTTCTATTTTGCCTAATTTTTTCTCATATCTTCTGGATAATTTCTTTACCTCTTGCAGATCTGTCAGTCTGAATCTTTTATCCTTATAGTAAAAAGAGATTCCTTCAGGAAACTCCCATCTATGTTGGATTCCGTTTCTCTTCAATAAAGTCACCAATTGTTTATATCCATCTCTTTTTCGTAGGAGTCTAATAGGAACCTCCTTAAATATAATAATTGGTCTGCCATCAATTAATAACCTGTTATTATAGCTCATCTTCAAAATTGCATTTCGCATCTCTAATGAATTAAAGATCATAAACAGTCTCCAGGTAATTTTTTGGTTTTGGCTTTTACAGATCTCACCTTAATTCTGAACACATTCTCTATTATGTACTCAATTTCTTTTTCCTTCATGTCCATCCACCTTGCCAACACCTTAATCATTTTTGTTTTAATGTCCTCATTTGGCTCTTCAATAATCCCTCTAAATTTTAAGTTTTTCTGTTTCTGCCTCATCTCCATCAGAGCCGTATTGTCCCAGATCTGTTCTTGCATTTTGCTAACCTCAACCAGATCTTCTTTTATTCTATCTGTCTCTTTTCTATTTTCCTTGACTTCTTTCTGAGTTCGTTTAGCTAACTCTTCTGTTGTTTTAGATCTAACCATCAAATTTTACTTGACAATTCCCCCACCACTCCCTCTATTTTCTTATCCAGGGTTTCTTGCACTTCTGCCAATTTTTTTCTCCATGTGTTGTTCATTTTGTTTAAATTCTTCCTTTAATTTTAGCCAAAGGACATCCAAATCCTTAATTTATTCCTGTTTTGACTGTCTTCAGTCACCTGGGGTTCCTCCATTCCCCCCCTTTCTCCCTGACATTTTTAAACAGATAACTCAATGTTATATACTTTCACCACTAGGGGGAACATTTACACCAGAGAGCTAGAAATTGTATTTATCACCAATTATAGTTTAAACAATGGCCCCTAGGGGTCCTTCTTTCCATTCCCTTCACAGTGACTTTTGGTTCTTGTCTTAACCACACACTTCAAAATTCACCCCTTTGAACATATATCAACTGTATATCAAATATCTTTTCAAACTGTATATCAAATATTCTTTCAAAGAAAAGGAAAAGGAGAAAAATAGGAAATGGCACACATCAAAAATATATAGACATTGTCCCAGATAACATCACAATTTAAATGTCCCCTTCCTCTTCTGTCCTCTTCTGCCCTCTTCTTTTCTTCCACCTCTTGTGGGCTCAATCCAACATATGAATCCAAATAAAAACCCTTACAAGTCCATATAAATCCATATAAATCCAAATATAACTGTAATCCAATCAGGGAGCCAAATTGTTAATTTTCTAGCCACTTGAAGGCTTAAACCTCACAGAGTGTTTAAATATAGAAAGATTTTCCCCAGCTAATCTTTCATTCTCCCTTCGTACTCCAATGGGGATATGAGAATAGTTACAATTTATTTTCAAGCCTCTTCTATATCCATTTAATCAAAGGGATGTGGAAAAACATAGGTATTCCTGCAGCACTTTAAAACTCTAGCTGCTCCACTTTCCTTTGTCAGTCTCTTCCGATGTTGCCTTCTCCCCCTTTGCTTTATATAAGGATTTATACAAAGTATAAAGCTCTGGGCTGAAGATTAAAACGTTACTGTTTCTCCAGCCAAGTCACCAAGTCTTTGCAAAAGAGGAGGAAAAACAAAGTTCCTTTTGAACTCTTATCTTTCTTCCAAAGTTGTAAAATGATAATTGCCTCAGAACACTGCCTCTGAGGACTTTCAGCTACACTTACTCAGCAGGGAACTTTCACTTCCGTCTTGTTCTCATGTCTGTGTTCTCTGCACCAATCTTAACACTGCAGCCAGGATGGACTCCCTTTTTACGTCCCTCAGCTGATCAAATTCTTTGAACTCCTTCCAGTAGACAGATTTCAAATATATCTTGTTTCTTGGAATTCAAGTTCCTCGTGGAAGTTTAGCACTTTTCATCAGAACCCTTAGACTGCACAGCGTGCGGTAGGTGCTTCCCCTTTGTGCCTGCAGCTCTATCCCATCCTCAGATTCTTACTTGAAAACCCGAGAAGCAGGAGAGCACTTCTGGGCACCGCTGGGTGCTCTGCCCCCCAAGGTATTCCCCTTGAGGTTTTGAGGTCTGTAGAGCCCTTACAAACCTCTAAACCCCACGCTGCTCGGAATTACCAGAGCGGTTGTTCTGCGCTTCTCTTTTGATGTCCGTGCCAAACCGGAAGCCGGGAGGCACTCATGTTTAGTTCTTTTTCTAGAAAAATAGCACTGTGGCATAGGGTAACTGCCTGTTCACGATGCATCACCACGGTGTTAGCCAGGAAACCCAAATTCAAAGCTAGTGATACTTGGCTGTCAGATTGGTTGGTGAGTATGTATTGTCAGTGTGTTGGTTGAGCTTTAATAACCACAGTCATTCCTTTCCCCAAAGCCCCAATAAAGAACTCATGCAAAGGTTATTCTTTGTGTTACGCAGATCTTCCTTATTCATTTCAAAGGCTCACATTTAAAGGCTGTGCAACTGAAGACTTGTGTGCCCTTGATGGAAAGGACATAACATTGGGTGGCTTGGGACTGACTCAAATTGAAGCAAAATGCTGGAATGCTGAGATATCCACAAAGAAAATCGACCTTGAGGGGTAGATACAAGACAGCAAAGCTCTCCTCCTTGTTAATTCCACCATTCATGGTAGCTGCAGAAGAAACTGGGAGCCTAGTGGTGAGAAGAGGAGCTCAGGCCTCATGGGTTTTCCTTTTCACAATTAGTGAAATTCATCATAAAAAAATAAACTCATCTGGCACATTGAATCTGTATTCTGTATCTCTTTGTTTTATATATGCAGAATGTGTAGAATGCTGAGAATGGCATTTGAAGTAAAATATGAGAATTTGCATGTTATTTTGTTCAGCCCCACTTGCATGCCAAGGCCCTGCGACCCTTACAGACAATAATTACACAGAAAGAATTATTTTCATTTATGGGTTCTAATAGGCCACAGCTTTATTGTTTACAGATGCGGGGGGGGGGGTTGGCTTAGGCACTGGGTGAAGCCAGACTATATCTTGACTACCACCCGCCTGCAGGGTAAACCACCAATAGGGGGAGCCCTATGACTTACATCAATTAGGGAACCTCTGAGGGCTCCCCATTGGGGCAGTGACATTCCAACAGCCCACGTCCAGGCACTGGACAGAATCCACACCCCCAGATCCCTTTAAGAGGATACCCTTAGTGAGGAGGGGCAGGCGAAGGCTACACCCTCCCATCCATCCAAACAAAGCCTTACCCAATGCATAACCTTACAAAGTTGTGTTGATTGCTTCCAGGTAGGCAAAAAACAAATGGCTGGTGTCACCCAGCTGATCTTCTTTCCGTTGATCTTCTTTCCTGACCCAAATAAATTATTTCATTTTCCTTTTTACACAAAAATTATAAAAGAAGCCAACTATTTTTTATTAATAATAAATGGCAAGGGCAATCCAGATATTATAGAAAATGCAGACAAGCATCTATTGAAAGTGATACTACATTTGCAAGCTCACCACAAGCAAGAATACTAGGGAGGGGGGTCATAGCACAAGGGAGAACAAACAAAAACAAACAACACAGGGGGAGGTCCATTGTCAAGGATGTAGTCAAAGAAATAAATGTACCTACACCTTATCTCATAATAAAAGAAAAGGAATTAATTTAAATAAAAACAAAAACAAGACGGAGAAAAGAAAAAATCAAGGGAAAAAGGAAAAAGGAAAAGGAAAGGAAAGGAAAGGAAAGGAAAGGAAAGGAGAGGAAAGGAAAAAGAGAAATCAGCAATATATTTTCTCTAATCAAACACAATAACTTTACCTCCAATAACTCTCACAACCATTTCTCCATATTCAACAATAATAAATCTTCTCATCTTTATCCACAGTTGTTTCGCCACTGTGATAATATAGAAAAATCATATCCCATAGTTCTTTACTGTAATGTATTTAATGTATTCATTAATTCACACCCACTTTTGTCCCTTCCATTCCCATTTCATTCTCCATCTCATCAATCAATCCTCTAATTATTTTTATTTGCTCATAAAGCAATTGCGAAAGGATGCCAACAGTGAATGGAATGTCAAGCAATGCATTTGGCATACTGAATATTGTTGATCTTAGTTACAATTCATTCTCCCTCTTAATATCTTCACAGTCTCCACCTTAATAATTTAAATATCACATTTCTATCTTTATTACTTCTCAACTTTATCCCTTATCATACCGCATTCTTTTCTCACAGAGGAAATGTGTACTGTAGAATAAAAATTACTTTCATTTGAGAAGTGACACTTTGACCCTGCTGCCTGCAGATTGCGAAGCCCAATGAGCCTCAGTTCTCCTTCCTTTTTTTTTTTAAAAAAAATATTTATTACTTTTCCAACAATTTAAACACTACAAAAAAGAACAATACAATACAATACAAAAACACTACATAACTCTAACACATTAAACTAACAAAACAAAAACCGTTTAAAACACATCAAACAATTTCAATATCTTATCTTTCATTCACTTATTTCAATGACCTCCTCACACCTCCCTTTTTGTATTCCACTTCTGTTAATTGTTTCAGCAATTGCTTTCCATCTTCCCCTGTTTTCTATCCTATAATTATCTTAACACATTCTAACCTTATTTTTTCCTTTAATACTCTATTAATCTATTTATACTTAATTCCTTATAACATTTCTACTAAAGCCATATAACTTCATTCCAACATTTTTCTAACATTCATTAATTTTACAGTATTTCTGTAAATAGTCTTTAAACTTTTTCCAGTCTTCTTCCACCGACTCTTCTCCCTGGTCTCGGATTCTGCCAGTCATTTCCGCCAGTTCCATATAGTCCATCAACTTCATCTGCCATTCTTCCCGGGTGGGTAAATCTTGCGTCTTCCAATACTTCACGATAAGTATTCTTGTTGCTGTTGTTGCATACATTTAAAAAGTTCTATCCTTCTTTGGTACCATTTGGCCGACCATGCCCAGGAGAAAGGCCTCTGGTTTCTTCAGAAAGGTATATTTGAATATCTTTTTCATTTTGTTATAAATCATCTCCCAGAATATCTTAATCCTTGGGCATGTCCACCAAAGGTGAAAGAATGTACCTTCAGTCTCATTACATTTCCAACATTTATTGTCGGGCAAATGGTAAATTTTTGCAAGCTTGACTGATGTCATGTACCACCTATAAATCATTTTCATTAAATTTTCTCTTAAGGCATTACATGCCATGAATTTCATACCTGTGGTCCATAACTGTTCCCAGTCAGCCATCATTATGCTATGTCCAACATCTTGTGCCCATTTAATCATAGCTGATTTCACCATTTCATCCTGAGTGTTCCATTTCAACAGCAAGTTATACATTCTTGACAAATTCTTGATTTTTGGATCTAACAATTCTGTTTCCAATTTTGATTTTTCCACCTGGAAACCAACTTTTTTGTCCAAATTGTATGCCTCCATTATTTGGTAATAATGAAGCCAATCTCGCACTTTGTTTTTCAATTTTTCAAAGCTCTGCAATTTTATTCTGTCTCCATCTTGTTCCAGAATTTCCCAATATTTTCGGCCATTTGGCCTCCATATTGAGTTTTTTCTGTGCCTTCACTTCCATTGGTGACAACCATCTTGGGGTTTTCTTTTCTAACAAATCCTTATATCTTTTCCAAACATTAAACAATGCTTTTCTAACAATATGATTTTTAAACGCTTTATGTGCTTTTACCTTATCGTACCACAAATATGCATGCCAGCCAAATGCATTGTTGAAACCTTCTAAATCCAACACGTCAGTGTTTTCAAGAAGCAGCCATTCTCTCAGCCAGCAAAAAGCAGCTGATTCATAATAAAGTTTAAGGTCTGGCAGGGCAAATCCACCTCTTTCTTTGGCATCAGTTAATATATTAAATTTTATTCGAGGCTTCTTGCCCTGCCAAACAAATCTGGAAATATCTTTCTGCCACTTCTTGAAACAATCCATCTTATCCAAAATTTGCAATGTTTGAATCAAAAACAACATCCTTGGCAACACATTCATTTTTATCACAGCAATTCGGCCTAACAATGATAATTTTAAATTTGTCCATATTTCTAAGTCCTTTTTCACTTCAATCCAACATTTTTCATAATTATCCTTAAATAAATTCACATTTTTGGCAGTCATGTTAACCCCTAAATATTTCACTTTCTTAACCAATGTTAGTCCTGTCTCCTCCTGAAACTTCTCTCTCTTATTCACAGTTAAGTTTTTCTCTAAAACCTTAGTTTTCATCTTTTTCAACTTAAAACCTGCTACCTGTCCGAATTCTTGAATCAGTTCCAATACCCTTTTAGTACTAGATTCTGGCTCCTGTAAAGTCAATACTAAGTCATCAGCAAATGCTTTCAGTTTGTACTGTTTAGCTCCCACTTGTATACCTTTAACCTCTTGGTCCTTTCTAATCATATTTAACAAAACCTCGAGGACCAATATAAAAAGCAATGGAGAAATTGGGCAACCTTGTCGTGTCCCTTTCTCAATCTTAAACTCTTCTGTCACTACATTGTTCACAATTAATTTTGCCTTTTGTTCTGAATAAATTGCACCTATACCATTTTCAAAACCTTGACCTACCCCCATCCCCTGTAGATTCTTCTTCATAAAACTCCAAGAAATGTTGTCAAAGGCTTTCTCTGCATCCACAAATATCAAGACTGCCTTAGTATTGATATTCACTTGTAGTTTTTCTAGAATATTAATTATATTCCTCATATTGTCAGACAAATGTCTGCCCGGGAGAAAGCCCGCTTGGTCTTTATGAATTTCTTCTACTAATACCGTTTTTTAATCTTTTAGCCAAAATATCGGCAAAAATTTTGTAATCCACATTAAGCAGCGATATGGGGCGGTAGTTCTTGAGCTGTGTCTTTTCAGTCTCTGTTTTCGGTATAAGTGTAATGTAAGCTTCCTTCCACGACTCTGGTGCCTTTCTCCCTTCCAATATTTCATTGCAGACTTCCTTCAATGGTTGTATTAACCATTCTTTCAAATATATGTAATATCTTGAAGTCAGACCATCTGGTCCTGGAGATTTACCTAATTGCATGTTCTGGATGGCCCCTTCCACCTCCTGATCCGTTATTTTGTAATTAAACATTAGCTGTTTTTCCTGAGAGATTTTGTGTAGTCCATTTATTTTCAAAAATCGATCAATGAGATGACTTCCGGGTTGGCGCGAACAGCTAATGGCGGATTCCCTCCGAGCTCCGGAGGGAATCGGCTCCGCTGGGGACGGGTCTTGCCGCGACGGCGACGCGGAGACCCTTAAAAACCGCAGGCGCAGATGCCTGCGGACCTGGTGACTCGGTGGGCGCCTTAAGTGCCCCCGACCCACGAAGAGCCTTTTTAAAGGCTTTGGAGAGGGTACGGAGAGCGGCGTGGTGCTGGGAGTAGACCGCTATCCCAGCGGAGCAAAGCCGTGTGCCATGGCTGAAGAGCGCTGACTTTTTTCCTTAAATTCGGACCCGAAAAAGAAGCAACCCGTGAGTAGATTGGAATTCGGACTTTTAAATATCTATCTGCGAATTTGGTACGACCGGGGGATGTGTCAAAGGGAAGTCCGCACCCCCCCTCCTGCAGACGATTTAAAGCAATAGCAGGAGAACTAAGTTGGAGAGCCTACCCTTTTGGGGTGAGTTAAAAAGACATTAACTTTCACGATTTGATAAAAGAAGTGTGGAGCTGGAGTGTAAGAGTGGATTTTTAGACGTTTTTCTCTTGTTGTATGCAACCCCCCCTCCCAGGCCCGGGAGCACCCTGTCTTTGAGCCTGCTGAAGAGGAAAGGAGTTTGACAGCTGTCAAAAGCTGTCAAACGGGCAATTTAAAGTGAAAAAGCTTGTTATTTAAGACCTCTCTGGACTAAATGTGATACAATTGAACTAAAGTGGTTGGAAATAAAGAAACAAATAACGAGGTAAAGGACTGTTGGGAAAAGATTACTAAGTAACTAGATTCCCCCTAGGGGGAATTCTGAGACATTACAATGGCTGCGGATGGAAATTCACTAGCTGAGATAGAAAGAACATTTTATCTTGTGGGAATTCTACAAGAGCAGAGTCTGGCTATGAATAAACAACTTATGACCTTGACTTCTGGAATAAGCAGCTCTGCTGAATGTATTGAGGATTTGAATGAGAAAAAATCTGCAGCTGAATTGGAAGAGATATCGCAAGAAGTGAAGGAGACTAAACAAGCAAAGGAGAAAGCACAGATGGAAAGTACCAACCAGAAGCCTATACAAGTGGATTATAAACAAGAAGACCCTTGGATTACATTGATTACAAATCTGCAAAAGATGCGAAAGATGAAGGAGGAGGCCCCTGGAATACTTGGAATTCAAGAACTTAAAAGAAAGAAGAAATATGATTGGGGCCTCCACTCTGATTCTGAATATGAAGGATTGGTGGAAATTTTGCAGCAGTTGTCTTTAAGTTCTCATGTGGGAAGAAAACCTGGCTTGATTGGGACAGAACTCTTTCGAGATCTGAAGACCAACATGAAGGATTACCAACAAAACCAGTGGAGAGGGACTGAAAGAGACTTGAAGGCCTCGGATGTGAGGAATCCCGGCTAAGAACTGTTATTTTGGACATATATTTGGGAAGGGACGGAAACCGGGGATGGGAGGGGGGGAACAGAATTTCAAAAACACTTATGACTTTTGGGTTTAGTCAATATGATTTATGTTTCATAAAAAATGGGAAATCGATGGAAGGGAATCTGAGTCCAACTTAGGAAAGAACTTAATTCTTTATAATATTAACATGGTAAGGAGGGAAAATAATAACTTGCTGACACAATTATGGGAATTAGGATGTATGAAGGGGGGGTGGGGGGAAGTCAAGGACCAAAGTTAAGCAGTAAGATTTTCGAAATTATACATGTTTTTGTTTTTGTCTTTTATGTGTGTGTTATGTCTTTATAAAATGTGAAAAACCAATAAAAATTTTATAAAAAAACAACAACAAAAATCGATCAATGTCCATTTCTTTCTGCTTCTCCTGTGTATAAAGTTGTTTAAAATACCTCTGAAAACACTTCCTGATCTCCACTGGGTTCTGTATATTCTTTCCTTCCACTTCCAAATTCGTAATAGTATTGAGTTTTTGTCTTTTTTTCATTTGCCAGGCCAGCAATTTTCCACACTTATTAGCCGATTCAAATGTCTTTTGCCTCATCTGTTTAATCTTCCATTCTATTTCCTGATTCATCAACTTCGTATATTGTACTTGGTATAACTTTATCTCTTTCAGGATCTCCTGTGACTTTGGTTTTGCTCTCAGTTTCTTCTCTCCTTCCTTTATTTTCCCCAGGATTTTATCCTTTTTTTTCATTCTGAGTTCTCTTCTTAATTGCACTCTGTTGTATTATAACCGCTTTGCTTGCGTCCCAAATTACTCTTTTTTCCACTATAGTATTCATGTTTATCTCAAAATAGTCTCTTAGAGTTTTTTTGGGCCTTCTTGGTCACCTCTTCATTCCTGAACAAAGTATCATTCATCCTCCATCTAAAGGAACCAATTGGCGTCAATTTCATTTCCATCTTCACAGCATTATGGTCAGAACAAGTTTTGGGGCAAATCTCCACATTGCTGATCTTCGGAGCCAATCCCCTGGTTACTCAAATTTGGTCAATTCTTGTCCATGTCATTTTAGCCTCAGAGAAAAAAGTTCCCTCTCTTCCCAGAGGATTCTTCATTCTCCAAATGTCAACTAAGTCCATATTTTCAGTCATGTCAAAAAAGGTTTTTGGTAGTCTACCATCTTTGGTGACTACCTGTCTCTGTGCCTTGTCCATATTTGTAGACACCACTCTATTCATATCTCCCATCAAAATTATATTATAGTCCATATAATCCATCAGAGTCTCATGTAGCTTCTTAAAGAACTCCGATTTTCATTTGGTGCGTAAATACCTACAATCAGGAATTTCTCTCCTTGTGATTGAATTTCAATTGCAACAAAGGATCATTAGGTGATCATGCTCTTCTGAAGCTTACTATACAGCGGAAAGGAGCAGCCAAGCATACTAGGACTCAATTTCTTGACTTTAAGAAAGCCGACTTCATAAAACTTAGGGAAGTGCTGGGTGAGATCCCATGGACAGTAATACTAAAAGGAAAGGGAGTTCATGATGGCTGGGAGTTTGTTAAGAGGGAGATAGTAAAAGCACAACTTCAGGCAATACCAATGAGACTGAAACATGGAAGGTGCCTAAAGAAGCCAGGGTAGCTATCTAAAGAACTTTTAACTGAGTTAAGATTAAAAAAGGATGTGTATAAAAAATGGAAAAGGGGGGAAACCACCAAAGAGGAATTCAAACAAATAGCCAGCACATGTAGACACAAAGCCAGAAAAACTAAAGCACAAAATGAACTCAGGCTTGCTAGAGAGGTTAAAAGCAACAAAAAAGGCTTTTATGGGTATGTCTGTAGCAAAAGGAAGAACAAAGAAACAGTGGGGTCACTCAGAGGAGAAGATGGTGAAATGCAAACAGGGGACACAGAAAGGGCTGAACTCCTCAATTCGTTCTTTGCCTCAGTCTTCTCTGATAAAGAAAATAATGCCCGACCTGAAGAATTTGGAGCAAATGATTCAGCTGAGGAAACACAGCCCAGAATAACTAAGGAGATAGTACAAGAATACTTGGCTAGTTTAGATGTATTAAAGTCTCCAGGGCCAGATGAACTGCATCCAAGAGTATTAAAAGAACTGGCAGATGTGATCTCAGAACCACTGGCAGTTTTTTGCGGGTCTCCGCCTTCGCCGTGGCGGCCAGACCCAGATTCCCACAGGGCAAATTCCTCCCGATCAGAGGAATTCCGCCATTACCGGAGGCACCAACCCGGAAGTCTCTCAGTTCTCCTACCTTCCTGCCCGCCCAAACCCCAACCCAGTAGAGTGACTCCAGCTTCCCTGGCTAACGGGTCGCTTGCTTGCCAGCCGTGGCTTTCCTTGAGTCCCATGCTGAGTTTCCATAGGCACCCATACTGGAGAGAGGCTTGGAGTTTGGGGAGCAGAGTGTGTGTGTTGGGGGGGGGAGCAATAGGGAGAGAGCAGCACACATGCAATGTCCAGCGGCACTTCTGAGCAAGGCCCAGCCAGCCTAATGGGTAAAAAGCTGCTGCTTGGTTGTGTTGTGGTTGCTGCAGATGTCCATTGCTTTAAAAGACCAGGAGCAGGGGCGCTGGTGGGTGATTTATCATTCTTTCCCACCCCTTGCCTTCCAAAGCTTGCAGTCTCTTTGCCTTATTTTAGCAACATTTCCTGTGGTGTTGGGGAAGGAGAAGGAGGAGATGATAGTGGCCAACAAATACAGTATACTAGAGGTTTCTTTCCAGTTCACCCATATCAAACTTCAAAGTAGGAACCTCATTCTCCACAGCCTTTCCAACATGAACTTGAAGGATTTATCTTTGCAAGGCTTGTGGTGGTCCAATGCCACCAAAAGGTAACTTTAAGGGATGACACCTAGGATGACCCACACCGACCTCACCCCCCATCCTCAGCCAGTGGGAGGAGGGGGAGATGGCAGTGGCGGCCACAGGGATTTGAAGGAGGGATGGACTTGCTCAGTTTAACTTTGAGATATACCGTATTTACTTGACTCTAATGTGTCATCGAATACGGTATAGTAGAGGGATTCTTTCCATTATTGGGCAATAATTAGTCCAGCTGCTGTGAACAGAAAGAAAATTTGTTCTTTAGATGTAAGGTTGGAATTTGGGGTCAAATCTCATGATAATAAAGCAAGTGCCAAATTAGGAGAGTAACTCTGGAGATCAGATGAAAAGCTTTGTGCCAAAAGGTGTGGCTCACAGTACACCCCACAACAAAGGTGGAAGTAGGAACCTCATTCTCCACAGTCTTTGAAACATAATGGCGAGCTTGATGGATTTATCTTTGCAAGGCATGTGGGGATCCACACCACCAAAAGGTAATTTTAAGGGAAATTTCCTGGAGGTAAGAAGAAAATTGTTTTTAGAGATGGATTACGCCATATAGATTTCCATGCTTTTTCACTTATTGAGGTTCCTATGTCAGTCTCCCATCTCTTCTGTGTTGCCTACAAAGCTGTCTAATATCATACCATATATCACCGAAACTGCCTCTTTCCTGTCATGGCTATGTCTGTTACATAGTGATTCAAAAGCTGTCAAGGGTCTCAAGCCTTCACCATTGCATTCCAGAGACTTTGCAAAAGTGCATTGTTGATACAGCTGTAACCAGGACCATTAATGCCTTTGCCATCATGTCCTCTTTTGAGATTGCTTTACCACCTACAAACAAATCTCTAATCCTATAGAAACCATTTGTTTCAAGATCTCCAAATGGGTTATACTGTATTTGTTTGCATGTTTAAATAAGGGGTGATCTAGCAGGGGCATCAGTGATGAAGGCCTAGGAGCCAATACGGAGTTCCAATTTTTATAGTTGCAATATGAGATAAAGGAGATTACCGTATTTTTCGCCCTATAGGGGAAATGTGTGTGCATCCTATGGCACGAATGCAGGCTCCTTGGCTTCAGCGATAGCAACGTGAAGCCTCCAAAGCCTGTGCTCCGGAGGCTTCACATTGCTTTCGCTGAAGCCAGGAGAGTCTGCTCTTTGATAATGGTGGTGGGGGAAAGCAGCGCTTCCCCCCACCTCCATCCCCATAAGCTTGGGGGGCAGCGGAATTCCCCCACCTCCCGCAAAAGCATGCAGAAGCTGCGCGATCTTTAAAGGGTGAGTGGCTTCTGCTGGCTTTTCTACGAGGGGGGGAATTCCCCCACTTCGTAGAAAAGCCCGCAGGAGCCGCGCACCCTTTAAAGAGTGCACCCCTCTTGTGGGGTTTTCCCCAAGGAGGGACAAGGGACTGACTAGCCGTTTCAGTCCCTTCTCCCTCCTGGTCGAAAAGCCCGCAGGAGTCGCGCACAGCTCCTGTGAGCTTTTGCGGGAGGTGGGGGAATTCCGCCACCTCTCGCAAAAGCAGGGAGAAGGTCTTGGAGTAGCGCACAGGCTGCGTGCAGTCTGTCCGCTGCTCCCAGAGCTGGGGGGAGGGAGAATCATATTTTCCCCCTTGATTTCCCCCCCTGAAAACTAGGTGCGCCCTATGGGCCGGTGAGCCCTATAAGGCAAAAAATACGGTAATTTGTTTTGCCATTTTTAAAGTTTGTTGCTAAAACCTGAAACAGGAAAAAGAATTTGGGCAGAATTGACATTTTTATAGCTGTAATACGACCTAGCCAGCTAAGGTTTTGTGCTTCCATTAAGACAGTTTTTATTACCATTTTGAGCAAAGACTTATCATTTCTTCATTTTCATTGATTAAGATCAGCTGTCAAGATTATCCTGAGGTATTTAAACCCCACAAGGGCTATCTTTATCTTTGACATTTCTGTCGGCTGCTTTTGAACTGCTGCATATTTAATTTGTAGTCCTGAAATTAAATGGAAACTTTCAAAATGTTCTTTCAAAGATTAAAGCACAACAACTGGATCTTGCCCAATTACCAATGTATTATCCTCAAACAAATCTACTTTTTATTCAACATTTCCTATTTTCACTCCCTTCACAGAGGCACATAGTTGGATAGCTAAGATCTTTATTGCCACTGCAAAAAGCAGTGGTGACAGAGGGAATCCTTGGCAGGTGCCCCTGTTGAGGTTTCTTGGAGCATCATCATATCCATTTGCCATGATTATAGCTGAAGATTTTGAGTAAATTTGTTGAATCGTGTGCAGAATTTTTTCTCCAAATTCTAATTTAGAAAGTAAGAGATTCAAATAGGTCCACTCAACTCTGTCAAACACTTTAAAGGCATCGAGTGAAATTAATGCCCCTGGAGTGTTTCGGAGCTGCAGGTCATAGATTATATCAAGAACTCTCCTTATAGAGTCTGCTGTATTTCTTGAGGGTATGAATCCTGTTTGATCTGTGGTGATATATTGACCTATGAAGGCATTTAATCTCTTAACCATCACAGCTGTGAATAGTTTTGCATCCATGTTTATTAAAGCAATCATTCTAAATGCATCAGTTTGGTGGACTTTCATTTATAACCATTCTTATTAATTTTTCAGTTTATACATCTCAAAATAAACATTTTATATAATACCATGTAACATATGACTTCCCTGCTTTCCTTTTCATGGTTCATTTTACTCATCTATCTTAAAATTACTTTCCGCAAAAACCTAGAGTCCTTTTTCTTGGGGATAATCCAAACTGAAATTCCCAGGTGCCAGAAAAGCTTATTTATGTATACAAAATATGTGCCCTGTGTTTCGTCAGCCCAAAAATGGAAAGTTAGTGAGGTCTATACTGCTTCACAATTTCTTCGGAGGCTAAGCGTAGGGCCTTTATTTGTGCCCGTCTCAACTGTTTTCCTACAGCAGTTCTGTCGGGTCGTTATTCCAGAGTTCCCATTGCAAATAGAACATGCTCTTGTAATGACACGGCCCTGGAGACTATGGAACATGTAATGCTCTTCTGTCCCAACTGGACAGATGAAAGATCTCGGTTTTTAACCCCTCTCATGAATAAGCTTCATCTCCCAATCCAGCCTTGGATAGTGTCCCTCTTTCTGCAGGATTCTGATTGTTGGATTACCGAGATGACAGCAAATTTCCTGCTTAGTGTAATGAAGAGGAAAGCGGCACCAACTTCTTCTTTAACACCACAGCTGCAGTCGATACGCCGCACAACCGAACGAAGTTCCAAGTAGCCTTATTGTACAAGGACAATCGAGCTAGGACATATCTGAGGAGCTGAAGGACCCTTTAACGGTCCTCCTCCAGCCTCAGCAGTTTTTTTTCTTTCTCTTTTTTTCTTTGTTGAAGTAATCACCCAGGACGATATCTACCTTTACCTCCCCACCCCTATTTTATGTTGTTATCTCAATGTATATCATGCTATGGCCACACAGCTAATGCAATAAAATTGAAAATTGAAATTGAATAGGGCGAAAAATATGGTAAGTGTTGCTTATGTGCTTCCCATAGTCAACTAGTTGGCCATTGTGAGAACAAGATCCTGGACTAATTATAGGTGAATCTGTACATATCAGTTTCATTTAGTTTCTCATTTTTCAAATCTTAAGTCCAACTCTCCTGATGCCTGTATCATTCAATATATATGTTTTAGTGCTAGAGAGAAATAATTTTTGCTAACCACTCTGTATATGACATGCATAATTTTATCAATGTCTACTATAAATTCTACACCCTTCCAATTCTTCCAGTCAAATGTATGTATTGGTGAGCTATGGGGTGGAAACATGAACAAAATCTTTGACTAGCTGATCCAGGAGAAGGAAAATTCTGATCCTGAACCTCCTCTGAGATGATGAATAGAATGCTAGTTAGGGGACGCGGGTGGCACTGTGGGTTAAACCACAGAGGCTAGGACTTGCTGATCAGAATGATGGCGGTTCGAATCCCTGCGACAGGTTGAACTCCTGTTGCTCGGTCCCTGCTCCTGTCAACCTAGCGGTTCAAAAGCAAGTCAAAGTGCAAGTAGATAAATAGGTACCGCTCTGGCAGGAAGGTAAACGGTGTTTCTGTGTACTGCTCTGGTTCACCAGAAGCGGCTTAGTGTAAAAAGAAAAAGGAAAAAAAGAATGCTAGTTGTCTGATTTCCACTCACCTGGGGAAAGGATGACCAGGAGGAGGGATGTGTCCAGGAGTGCCTTCATAGTACTGTTGTAAGCAAGAGCCAGGAAGAGCTGGACCACCACAGGAAACTGACACAGAAAAGAATCCATTCAGATGAATTTAAAGGAGAAGGAAAGGGCCCTGAGGGTAACACTTAGGAAACCTGGTTTCTTGGGATGTGGAAAGTAGTGTTAGGATTTTTATCCACCCAAGCTGCTCAGTAGTAGCGCTCTGGTAGCTTATATCATGTGAGTGTCTGAGAGTGTGAGACAGGAAGTCACAGTAATGTTGGAGTTTTGCTGGAGAGTTTAGTTTCACTTCTGTGTGTTATGCTGTTTTGTACAGCTGCTGAGAGAGCACAGACATGCTAATGGATTCTTTGTATATAGACTGTTAATAAAGTAGTTGAAATATGCCTACTTCTTGGGAGAAAAGCAATGATAAACCTAGACAGCATCTTAAAAAGCAGAGACATCACCTTGCCAACAAAGGTCCGCATGGTTAAAGCTATGGTTTTCCCAGTAGTGATGTATGGAAGTAAGAGAAGAAGAAGAAGAAGAGTTTGGATTTGATATCCTGCCTTTCACTCCCTTTAAGGAGTCTCAAAGCAGCTAACATTCTCCTTTCCCTTCCTCCCCCACAACAAACACTCTGTGAGGTGAGTGGGTCTGAGAGACTTCAAAGAAGTGTGACTGGCCCAAGGTCACCCAGCAGCTGCATGTGGAGGAGCGGAGACGCGAACCCGGTTCCCCAGATTA
Source organism: Podarcis bocagei (assembly GCF_964188305.1). Taxonomy (NCBI): domain Eukaryota; kingdom Metazoa; phylum Chordata; class Lepidosauria; order Squamata; family Lacertidae; genus Podarcis; species Podarcis bocagei. The sequence goes on along the minus strand of NW_027670221.1, from coordinate 22,801 downwards.
CGAGACTACCACTCTTAACCACTACACCACACTGGCTCATAAAGAAGGCTGATCGCCGAAGAATTGATGCTTTTGAATTATGGTGCTGGAGGAGATTCTTGAGAGTCCCTTGGACTGCAAGAAGATCAAACCTATCAATTCTGAAGGAAATCAGCCCTGAGTACTCACTGGAAGCACAGATCCTGAAGCTGAGACTCCAATACTTTGGCCACCTCATGAGAAGAAAAGACCCCCTGGAAACAACCCCACACCAAAATATTAAAAGATCCCATTCCACCTTTTACACAACTTTTAAAAACACAGTTATGGTGTGACTGACTCTCTTGAATTCTTGGCATTGGTTCTGTTGTCTGCTGGAACCCCAGTTGCCCCCATATAAAAGATTCCACAGAATTTGAGAATTTGCGTTTCTTCTAAAACTATGTGGAGGTCAATATTGGTTGAAAATCATGAATTACTTGTTATCAAAGGCTTGGAAGACCCTGAAAATTTCTTTGCTGTTGGGTGGAATTTTATCATATATGCAGCAAATACAGGTACCCAGGACTCCCTCTACAGCGGTAGCTCAGGTTGGGTACTTAATTCCTTCTGGAGGTCCGTACTTAACTTGAAACTGTTCTTAACCTACAGCACCACTTTAGCTAATGGGGCCTCCTGCTGCTGCCCCGCCGCAGGAGCTCGATTTCTGTTGTCATCCTGAAGCAAAGTTCTTAACCTGAAGCACCATTTCTGAGTTGGCAGAGTCTGTAACCTGAAGCGTATGTAACTCGAGGTACCACTGTATATGTGAAATTTGGCTTTTGTAAGTAGCATGAGTTTGATCAAACTGCGGGAGGCAGTGGAGGACAGAAGTGCCTGGCGTGCTCTGGTCCATGGGGTCACGAAGAGTCGGACACGACTAAACGACTAAACAACAACAACATTGTTCTTAAGTACTTTTCCAAGTAAATATTACATCTCTCCTGGATATACTGCAATGCTGTTTTGTATATCTTTTGGTTTTTCATATTGATTTGTTTGATTTTATTTTAGTTCAATAAAAAAAAATAAAAATTGAGGAGATATGTATGTGTGCCAGCTTGAGCTCCTTGGAGAAAAATGCGAATATGAGGTGTTAGTGGAGGGAAAGGGCCTCGGGGGGTAGTTTTTCTTGGGTGGTTTGTCCACCTTTGGTCCTCACCCAGCACTCAACTCTCCCTTGTGGGTCATAGAAGCTGTCAGCATTTGACAGATGCCACATCCTGGGAACAGCTTGAACTGGCTGGTTAAGCCAAGTGAGGGTAGTTGATGGGTCCCAAACCTTCAGTGAGTTTGGACTTTCTTTACATGTGATAACAGGCTCCATCAGTTTGAGTGGGCAAAACCCATCATGGGTCCAGCTGGCAAGAAAGTGATTCCTAAACATGTTGTAGAAGAAAGTGAGGGTCTGATGGCTGTGGTTAAAACCTGAGAAGGTAGCTGATCCAGGAGAAGGAATACTCTGATCCTAAACCTACTCTGTCTTGTGGGATATATGTATGGGGGAGGGGGAGGCTAAGAAATAAACGCGACACAAATCCAGAGTGGAGTCCATGAGACAGTTGGATGGCATAAGGAAGTCCTTATGGCAACTCCTGCAGCCAAGCTGGTGCCAAATGTCTTGCTCTGCTTTCTTTTGGACCATTTCAGTGAATCTAAGAGAGGAGTCTTGTCATTTTTTATTTTATTTTTTTGATTATCCAAATTGTGCATTTATTTATTTAAACACAAATACCAAATTATACACAAATTACAAAAATAACCATAGACACATTATATTCTTAGCAAACAATAAAACATCTATTGGTCTTAACACTAAAGACCCAACCTCCCGTCTATTCCATACTTCAAATTCATATTACTTATTGCCAATACACATTTTTTTCATAATTAAACTTATTCTCATTAAATCTAATTTCTTATATCTACCTTACAACTATTACTGAAGTTCCTCGAATGCTGCAACAGAATTTAAACTACTATATTTATTTTTCAGATATTCTTTAAAAACCTCCCATTTAGAAACAAATTCCTGTTGTGATTTATTCTTTATTTTTTTCTGATAAACCATCTAATTCAGTATATTCTGTCAGCTTTTGGATCCAATCTTGAATAGAGGGGATTTCATTACTCTTCCATTTTGCTGCGATCAAAACTCTTGCTGCCACCATCGCATATAAAAAGATACCCTTCCTCTTTTGTGGAATATCCAAATCTGTTAGGAGAGGAGTCTTGTCATTCAGGCAGCCCAGGACGTCCATCCTCACTCCACTGTTTGCACCCTGGGGAAGTAATTTTGGTGCTGCTAATGAAGCTGCTAAGTCCAGGTGCACTCAATTGTCTCTTGAGACAGACAGATGCCAATCATCACCATCATCAGTGCTCTCTCTTTTTAAGAAAATTAGGTGCCAGTAGTCACCATGAAGTTGCTACAGTAAGTGCCACAATTTTAACATTTGGGGGGAGGTGCTGGTACTGTGTAGCCTTGAGTATCCCTCCCCAAATCCAGAAGAAGAAGAAGAAGAAGAAGAGGAAGAAGAAGAAGAAGAAGAAGAAGAAGAAGAAGAAGAAGAAGAAGGAGAAGGAGAAGGAGAAGGAGAAGGAGAAGGAGAAGGAGAAGGAGAAGGAGAAGGAGAAGAAGAAGAAGAAGAAGAAGAAGAAGAAGAAGAAGAAGAAGAAGAAAGTTTTTTTGTCACTCTTAATCTACAGATCAACTGTGGACACTTGGGAGTACATACCATGCAAATATCTCACATAGGCGCCATATGCCCAATTGTTTCAGTTGTATATCAATATTAACTCAGTTGTGAATTCAAAATTACACAGAAGATTAAATTACTCAAAGTATCGTTTCATCTTCACAGTATAAGGGAGGGTGAGGGCATTGGAAGAAACAGGGAGAGACTCAAAGTGGCATCCAACACTTTACAAAAACAAAAACACGCATATCAGTGTTTGGTACCATCACATCAAATTGTGTGATGATAACTTTAGAAGTGTCTAAATCTGTGCATTTTGGAAATATTCAGTCTGCCATATTGACTCATAATGGCATCTGATGGTTTCCAAATGTATACCACAACACACTCCTCACTCCAGAAACCATCATGCCAAATTTTGCGATGAAGTAATCAGTGCAGTTTGGAAAAGCTTGGCATGACATTTTTATTTAAAATGGCATCTGATGGTAACCAAACATGAAATAAATCTGGCTTCTTCACCTTGAAAACTGTCATGCCAAATTGACATCAATGTCTCAGGAAGAGTTTAAACGCATAGGGAACAGATGGATGGAGAGATGGGCAGTACTTTAATCAGTCCTGAACTGTTTTCCAAAGAAGCAGGTGTTAGTAAAATGATGGCAGAATTGGTTTGACAAAATTTAAGAATAGTTACTAGAATAGTAGAGGCAGTTTGACGCTGAAATAATTCTCCTTGGGAGCTCTGGCCTTTTGCAAACATGTTGTGTGCTTCTACCTCTCTTTCCTATCAGGATAAGAAAACCTGCCTGGATGCTTTGTTTGGAGAGATTCCCAGTGAGCGTAGATGTCACCAACGTTTAGTTAGAGAGACGTGGAACATATGAATGCTGTTGGCACTGAATATGGGACTTTAAGCATGTGCAAATAACAAGTTTGGTTCAATTGGAACAAGGAGAAATAATATTCCAGAAGGCAATTATAAAAGCTCACTCTAATGACTCTGGCTCCATTGCCCAATATTCAGTGCATACTGCTGTGTCTCTGGCACAGTTCAATATCCCTGAGCTATGTCCAGCTTTGCTACCTGTACCAGACCTTGGTTACTTTGATCTGGGGCCTGGAAGAGCAGAAAAAGTATATGATTCTTTGAACCAAGTTAGACCCATACTGAGTTAGAGGAAACATAGGGGCACTGCGTCAGCATCAATATATTGCTCTATCTATCAATGTCTTAGCAACTTCCCATAGTTCCTTGGACATCAAGTTAATACATAGGTGGTGTAGAATAGCAGAGCAATTGTACAAATTACTTTTGGATAGCACCAATGTTTAGGAAAGGTTTTAGTTAGAGGCAGACATGCCATCACTTGTGGTGGGACTGTCCAAGAATAGAAGTTTATGGGTGGGTGGAAATACATTCAGAAATTTCTCATATTATATGGGAAAAAATAAACCCTGTCAAGTTTTTAATTGCAGGAAAGTAACCAAGAGCTTGATGATGTTACATACTTGTTTGACAGTGTTTTGGTTTGGCAGCATATGAAACGGGAAAGAGTGACATAAAATCTATGTTGCACATACTCATAGTCCACCCAGATGATTTTGAATTACCGGGGTGAGCTCCTGTTGCTGGGTCCCAGCTCCTGCCAAGCTAGCAGTTCAAAAGCACGTCAAAGTACAAGTAGATAAAAAGGTAACGCTCTGGGGGGAAGGTAAACGGCATTTCCGTGAGCTGCTCTGGTTCAGCAGAAGCGGCTTAGTCATGCTGGCCACATGACCCGGAAGCTGTACGTCGGCTCCCTCGGCAAATAAAGCGAGATGAGCGGTGTAATCCCTGAGTCAGTCATGACTGGACCTAATGGTCAGGGGTCCCTTTACCTTTACTATTACAATGGCAATTTTTTGTGGATGTAGCCCTGCCCATGGGCTGCTCTATCTCATGTGCAACTTCTGAATGTATCATTTCATTTTTTGACTGGACCGTAAGGAATAGAGTTTGGTGACATCAGATTTTCAACATTGTGATGTATCAACAGCCACACATTAGGATCTGGAGATACATCACAGTTTTAAACACCAAGCTGCATTTGACCCAGCCTCGCAAGGAGCCTGGCTGAAACTGCCCCCACTCTCACTGAGGAAGTGGAGGTGGCTTCACCCCAGCACCTCACTGAGTCAAGAATGACACAGCTTTTTTTTGCGCTGCTGAGCTGCAGGGTGCAAAGGCTCCCACCCCCAGCTGAGCAAGCGGCAATGTCCCTTTGGCTTGCACGCCAGCTGGAGTGATTTCATGCTCTTTATTGCTGCTTGTAAAACAGTGATTGAGTTGTCCCCCAAACCTCAGGCTATTATATTCATTATTTACACAATGAGTCCTGTCTGATTGGCTGATTCTGCTTCCTTCCTGGAGCCTAATTGGTCTTTTCCTGCAAGCCAATCAGTTGTTTCATTTTAGGATCCTACTTGTCTGTTGTTCTACGACCCAAGCTTAGTACATAAATCCCTCCTCTCTAAGTTCCAATTGCTCCCAGATGGTTAGCATTCCTAGTCATTGAAGTATGCTGGTCACCTACGTATGCGTCGTGGTCTTGGGTGTCTCTTGTAGGGCTTCCTGGTTCTGGCTCTTGCTTTGGGGCTGCCAGCTATGATGCAGCCATTGGGTCCGGTGCTGCTGGTCCACGCAGTCGTGGAACTGGTTCTTGTGGCTGCTAAGCCTCAGGGGTCACTTCTGGACTTCCTAGTTCTGCATCCTTTACCCGCTTCTCTTGCTCTATGGGCCTCACCCTTCTGCTATCCCCTTGGGATTCCTCTGTCCAGCCCTCCTCGCTGTTTCCCCCCCAGGAATCACCACCGTAATTTATTGCAGTGGCAGTCAAATGCAGCGAGGCGGTACTCCCAGTCCCCTTGGTGGACTAGTGTATACTGGTAGCTGGTGAGGAAAATCGACGACCTGAGGACGTGGGGTGACAGTACCTGAGGGGTCTGCTTCTTGGGGGCAAATAGGCCAAGCAGTGGCTTGTGGTCTGTCACGACGGTAAAGGGGCACCATATTGGTGTTTTGCTACTTTCTGACCTGTTGCAGGACCTTAGCCAGACCTTAGCAGAGTATATGCAGAGTTCGCGAAAGCAATTGGTTGCAGGCAGGATAGACGAAACAGGAACAAGTAACTTCTTACATATAGGTGTTTAATATATACATTGGACTTCACGTTACTATTCACAGGAACAGAAAGGAGCATGGATCTTTAACTAGGTCTCTCAGCACAGGACTCTTACATTAGCACTCAACTCTTTACGCTCTACACTCTACTAACACATTCCAGTCAGAAGGCCATAAATCATTATTCCTGTGAGAGAGCTTGACCAATCCTGGAGCTGTCTCCAGGCCTTTATATCTCCAGGCAGATTTTACTCCTTTACATTGCCTTGGCTGTCAGCCAACTCCTAACTGACTCTGTGTGAAGCTGCACGTATTCAAAATCCCAACATGCCCATTCAAGAAATCGTGAAATTTCTTTACTCCCTTCACTATTGCCAGGCCCTCTTTGTCTATTTGCGAATAATTCCTCTGCAGTGGAGAGGGTCTGGGAAAAGTAAGCTACTGGCACCTCTCTTTCATCCAGAAGTTGCAACCTCTCGTCAAAGTGCTCCAGGATTGAGTTCGAGACGAGCAGATCTTTGACTGCTTGAAACACAGCTTCCTGGCACTGCCCCCACAAACAAGGGTCCCGCTTGTCAAGCAATCTGTGTAGCGGCTCCACTACTGCTGTCTTGTGGGGTAGGAAGGCATGGTCAAAGTTCAATTGTCCCAAGAAGGCCTGGAGTTCCACCTTACACTTAGTTGCCGGGGTGTCACGAATATCTTGCACCTTGTCCCCAGTTGGGTGGACTCTATCTGTGTCCACTGTAAATCCTAGAAAATCCAACTGTTGCACTCCTAGCAGACAATTGCCCCGCTTCACCTTGAGGCCGGCAGTCTGGAAATGGTGCAGGGCGGTGCAGAGTCAGTCCCCAAACTCCCCCGGCGTGGCCCCAATGACCAACACATCATAGAAGAAGAGGGTGATGCCGGGAATTCCTTTGAGGAGAGAGTCCATTCAATTTTGGAATATGGCTGGCACCACACTGACACAAAATTGCAGACCCTTGACATGGAACACGCCCCTGTGAATTACAATCATCTGTACCTCGGCGGTGCCCTAGTCCACTGGCAACTGCTGATAGGCCTGGGCTAGGTCCAGCTTGCCAAAAATCCTAGACCCCGCCAGGGTGGTGAGGACATGGATGACCACTGGCACCGGGTATGTATGAGCCGTAAGGGCCTTGTTTATGGTACATTTGTAGTCTGTGCAGATGTGGAATGAGCCATTGAGCTTAGCAGGTGTGACGATTGGCATTTACCAGGGGGCGTTAGGCACCGACTCACTCACTCCTTGCTCTACGAGCCAGTCTAATTCATCATTGATGCAGAGTTTAAGGGTGAACAGGACCCAGCGGGCCTTGAAGCTGATGTGTCGTACCGCAGGGTCTAGTTGTAGGCCAACGGGGGACCAGTATATCATCCCAGTGCTCCGCCGAAAACCTCTGGAAACTCTTTGCAGATGGCGTCCACATCCACGTGGGAGCTGGTGCGGTTCACCCCAGTGATGGCTAGCCCCAGCGGTCCAAACCACGCAAACCCCAGTAAGCTAACGTAGGGCGCCTTGACCACAATCAAGTCCAATCACCGCTTCTGCCCTCAATATTGTACATTGAAGGTTCCCACCCCCATCGTGGGGACCTTTGCATTTTTGGAAGTCCCAGAGGGTGAATGGGTCAGGCCTAAGCACTGGGAAACAATTTCCTTAATGTCCGTGCTGAGATTATGGACAGGGTTTAGTCTGTATCAAGCTCCATGCGAAACGGGGTTCCCTCTATCTGTACCTCGATGTAAAATTTTTCTGCATTAGAAAGAGGCAACTGGTATACCTGACAGTCTGTGATCTCCGTTGAGTTGCCTTGGTGTATCGGACCACAGGGCCTGGGACTCTTGGTCAGCCATCTGGTTTGAAATGTCAGGCGGGGGGCTGAATGGCACACCCGGGTGATGTGTCCCTCTTTTCTGCATTGTCGGCATTCTGCATAGCGGAAATGGCAAGTCCTCCACTCATGGCTCTCCCTGCAGCTTGCACAGTTCCCCTCTTTTGGACGAGGCTGTCTTGGTGGGCATGCAGCTTGTGAGTGCTGTTGCACTTGGTGCACATCCTCCCGGTTGGATTCTGAGTCATCAGTGAGTTCCTCGTGGTGGACCCTCAGTTGGGATGACATGTTTGACTTGAATCCTTGCGCTTACCTCTCAGCAGCTTCAGTAGCTAGAGCCTCCTTTAGGGTGATCAGGAACTTCATTTTTTATATATATATATATAAATTTTTATTAGTTTTACAGAATTTTAGAAAACAAACAAACACTTAAAAAGACAAACCTACGCGTATAATTTCATAACATATTTTCATAAACCTCTTTTCTGGGACTTCCCCATACCCCCCCTTTCTGCATCCCAATGTCCATAATTTTATAGCAACTCCCAATTATTACTTTCCAACCTCTGTCATCTTAGTCATCTCTGTATTCTGACCTTATATCACTGTATCCCTTTGTTCCTGAAAACCACAACACTCTAACATTCATTAAGTTTATAATAGTCCTTAAGATAACTTTTGAATTTTCTCCATTCTTCTTCCGCCGTCTCTTTTCCTTGGTCACGGATTCTGCCTGTCATCTCGGCCAATGTCATATGGGTGATCAGGAACTTCAGGTCCTTCTTGGTGTTGATGCACCGCTGTAGCTTCTCGTCCATCAGGCCACCCACGAAGCCATCTTGGCTCAGGTTCTCCAGCTCTTTGAAGTTGCCGAGCCAGGCAGCCTGGCGGAGGGAGGTCACAGTTATGGTTTCTCTGGGCATCAGCTGCTTTGCATAGAAGGCGTTGTGACATGCTTCCACCAAGGGCTGTGGCGAGAAGTGCCCCTTCAGCCATTCCATTATCGTGCTGTAGGTAACGGTTGCAATATTTGCGGGAGTGAGGAGGGCTCGGGCGATCTCAAATGTTTCTTCTCCACAGACACTGAAGAAGGTCACCCTCTTCTTGGCTGCATCGGTGATGTCCTTTGCCTCCAGGAGGAACTGGAAGTGGGTGGCGTATTCTTCCCAGTCTCCTGAGGCTCGGCTGAATTGCATGAAGCTGTTGTCTGTCACCATTCTGGGTCCTCAGCTGTTGCATTCTAGGATCCTACTTGCCTATTGTTCTAGGATCCAAGCTTAGTACATAACATGAGCATTATACTGCTCCTGCCCCCAAGGTAAGCAAGCCCTGACACCTCTCTGGCTCACGAATGAGGCACTGTGTTCTGCATTGTTGGGAGGCAGGAACAGTTTAACAGACCCCCCACCCTGTCTCAGGCTCACATGAGTCGAAGACAGGGTGGAGGCTTTTCAAAACTGTATGAAATTTATGAATTAAATAGCAAATAAATAAAACCGCATTGATGGGTATCTGGGATGGACCAAGGAAAAATGGAACAGATAAGGAGCTTCTTTGGTTTTTCATAACTGTGCTTCAGAAAAATATAACTGCAAATTTTGTGGGAGTGATTAAATAGGTTTGGTTTAACTATTCTAGTATCTGGGTAGCTAACACTGTTTTTTTCTTCTCTTTTCTTTTGGAACTCATACTTAATTTTTTCTACATATGTGTAACACAGAGGAATAGTGAATTATCATTTGTTATGGCATGATAGGATGTGCTATTCTCAAGACCTCTATGCGGTATTTTATTTAGGTTTGTATTTCTTACTTGGGTAGTAGCACTGTGTGGCTGTTGCTGTGAAAGCAACCAAGCACCTAGGGGCGTCTTAAGCACGAGAAGCTGAAAAGAGAGACCCAATCTCAAAATGCTGAAAAATGTTGACCCAGGACAGTTCAGCCTAAGGTTCAGCCTAAAAATCTATATGCACAAATTAAGCTGTTATAAAGTGCATCCAGCCTCAGAGGTATGGGTTCAATTAAGCTTCTGCACCATGCACATAGTAGTTATTAAATACATATATTCAGTGTTGTAAACAGATCATTTGTCTTTCAGAAACACAAAGTAATTTTGACAGATAGTACACGTCTTTCATATTCAACTTGGCATTAGGGCCACGAGCTTCGGAGCAATACATAGGAACAACTGCATCAGTAGAGCATAGGAAGGGATCGAAGTGAAGGCTTGAATTTCTCAGAAATCTCACATATAACATGGGAATTCAAAGATCGTTCATACAATTGGATGCACATTCCATGTAGATTTCTGGACCCCTCTTCCACTCACTCCCAGCATTCATTTCGCAGCAATGAATGTCACTAAACACATTCACAATCCTCCTGAAGATCAGTGCATAACTCAAACCATCTTCTTGTACCAGCTCTTGACTTCTCTGGGACTTAATTTGTATCCCCACATTTGGGCTACTTAATTGCATGCACAATGTTTTCCTTACTATCAGAACACCCATTCAGTGTGTCAATGCATGTCTAAGTTGTGCACAGTCATTTCCAGACTTGTGGTTGGCACTTCTGGTTGATTTTCCCAGGGCCTCTTATTACTTGTCTATTTGCCTTGGGTTGTTATATTTTAAGAAATATAACCTTCTTACCACATAATTAATGGATACATCATATAAGACAGTGGAGGATAAGTTTTTAAATAATTAAAATGATAATCAGAGAAAAACCAGGTGACATAACAGGGTTATCATATTGTTGAGAGACTGTCATAGACAAGTCTTTTGACCCAACATGTTGGAGGAATATTTAAACTAAACTATCTTGGAAGATGGCCACAGTCCAAATTCAAGAAGTTGCACTCAAAAGCATTTCTGAGAAAAAATAATAGCTTCTGCATGCTGCTGACATAACCTGGACTTAAGCAGCTGAATGTCATCCCATAAATGTTTTCCCAGTCTGAAAAGCTTCTCTGCCACTGCAGTAGATCAGTAGAAAGATGTCCTGCAACTACAAAATGGCTTTCAATCTTCAAGTAACATTGAACTTGAAGATTGGAAAGAGAAGCTGCTGAATTGCAACTCATTACCAAACTTAAAACAATGGAGAGACCTGGTCTGAACAGAGACATTGGATTCTTATGTCATTATACATGACCAAGCCATTTCTCACCTTCTCACCCCTTGCCTTTTCCTGTAAGACCTATTACAGTCGTTAAGAGTCGTCAACAGGCTCATCCCAGCTATCTGCCAATCTTCCATTCCCACCACCCTTCTGAGTAATACCCCTCCCCACCTTCTCACTATATAGAAGGATCTGGCAACTTCTGTTTCAGTGTATCTGAAGAAGTGTGCATGCACACGAAAGCTTATACCAAGAACTAACTTAGTTGGTCTTTAAGGTGCTACAGGAAGGATTTTTGTTTTTTATAATTGAACTCTCTGTATGCTCTCTTTCATGAACAAACATAATCTAGGCTAAAACTGAGCTCTTTAACCTTTAACAGTTGTGCAAAGCTGGGCATTTCCAGAGGTGTACCTTTCATGACAACCCACCCTATTTCCCTAGGACAGCCAGAAATCTGCATATGTTTGCAAGAAGCATGCTGTCATGTCTATAAATACACAAATGAGACCAGCAACAAAACATTGGCAGTGCTGCTCTTCCTCAGGAAGGCCATTCTCTCCTCCCCCCACTGCCCCACTTTACATCTTTCTAGTTCAACTGACACACAACATTCTGGAGCTACTGACATGCTCAGTCCTCATTGGACTCTTTGGAGTTTGGGTGTTATTGTTTTCTTTGCTCTTTCTTCTCCTTTGTTTTGTTTGCTTAAGACCTTTTGTAGTGCTGCACAGCAGTTAATGTCACATGGAACAGTGTGGTGCATATCATCTGCTTTTATGAGTGGCAGCAAAGTGTTACAATCACAAGCCTTGTTATTTCATTTTCATAATTTCATTTTAAGGCGTTTTTCTCACATGCTTGTGTTGTTGATCTGTGCCTTCAAACATTTATCAATAACTCCACATCCACCCCTGTAGAACCATGTACGTTTTATGTGCCTATCCAAGGCAGAAAAGCCAATATTAGAGAATCCCCAACAGATGACAGTGCAGCCTGTTTTTGAATAGCTCCAGATTAAGGACATATGGATGAGATTCACACTGAAGACTGGGTTCGAAGCTGCTGTAAGGCATTAGCTTGGTTCCATTCAAAACAGTGTGGCTAAGGGCAGCCACCACCAAATTATTATAATACTGTGTCCCTGGCACCCATCAGTACCCCTGAACTATGTCCCACTTTACCACATGAGCACTTACCTGAGCTGTTCCTTTAGGCTTTAGCTACATTTTTATCTGGGCCCCTGAAGACCAGAACTTTGCCATGGAACTAATTTTGTATTCCCAATAAAGTTGGACCCCACACCAAGTGAAAGAAAAGATGGAGGCACTGGTTCATAGTTAACATATCTCTTAATCCCGCGATAAACTATTTCCCACGGACCTTGGATATTCAGGTAATGCATAGGTGAACTTCTCCCCCATTAATTTTGAAATAGTGTCAATGTGGTGGAGGTATTCCAGTTATAGAGAGACCACCATTTGAGATGGGGATGCCACAGAATACATTTTTTGGCTTTATGTGGAAAATATATTCAATAAGTTTAATATTCTGTGGCAGTGTTTCTCAACCTGTGGGTCCCCAGATGTTGTTGGACTACAACCCCCATTATTCATAGCCAGCATGATCTGTGGTCAGGGATGATGGGAGTTGTAGTCCAATGACATCTGGGGATCCACAGGTTGAGAACCACAGTCTATGGAACAAATTGATTTTACCCCACAGTTGTGTTTCCTTTCATACTTTACATGGTTTAAGAAGTCTCTTAAGAAAACAGATCACTTTCTATACTTCCATGATGCATCAAGATTATTGGTTGTCCAAATGTTGAGTTAATTACATGCTTGGGGAAGAGACCAAATGTATGAAAATGTATGAATATTGAATATAACTGATAAAATAAACCATAATGTAACAGTGCTGAAAAGAAAGAAACAACGGATGCATTTTATGCCATCCTGTGGCCATTTACTTCATATCCTAGCTAAAAGCAACTAAGCAATGTGCTATCAAGAGAATCATCACAAATCTGGATGTCGTCACCTGTTTGATGCTTAAGTTGGAGATGGGCACACTCTGGATGGATGCTTGCATACAAGGCTGATGAAATAACATAGAAGAATTTTGTTGAAAATTTAAAAGGAGAACAAATGTTTTAAAAATATGGATACTTATGTGGTAGCTGGAGAGATTGCAGAAAGGGTGTTGTATTCTGCTTTTGTGTAGCTGCTTAGTGTTGTTGTTTCTTTGTTATACATTTATAAAAGCCAATAAAATATACATTGTTAAAAATGGTTCAGGTATCAGAAAATAAAGAAGGTTTCCAGTTAATAGAGAAATATAATGCATAAAGATGATGTTGTTACAAAACATCCAGTTTTATTCAGTTAAAGGCAACGTGGCTAAAGGCAAGCAGATCAGATGACTCAAAGTATCTTCACTCTTTGCCAGCAATGTGATGCAATTGGAACAAGGAGGAATGAAATGGCAGAACCTTGGTACCTGTCTATAACCCTGAGCAGTGCCTAGTATCACCACCTCAGCAGAGCTTTTTTCTGGGGCCTGGAAGATGATAAAAAAAAATATGCTGTTTCCAACCAAGTTAGAAACCAAGTAAAACAAAAGCAAAGGCAAAGGCAATGGCTCATGGTAAATGCACCTAATTTCCAATAGAAAACCATCATCCTTTTTAAAAAAAGAATACCAATAAAATGAAAGACCTCTAGGAGTCCTGCTGCATGAAACAATAATGTCTGAAAGGAAAAGATTGTATGTTTCTATACCCATTGCATTAGGCGAATAGAAATGGGGCAAGATAAAAAAGGGGGGGGATTTCGGTAGGGCATCTTTTTAATTTATAATTTAGGAACCATGAATTTCATCAGAGGAAACAAATTGTATGTGGAAAATGTAGTCTAAGGTTTCCAATTCTGATGTTACTGGGGAAGCCTACCTTGTGAGGAGTAAAGTAGGCTTTAAGTTGGCCTTCTATCCACCTCCTGAAGGAACTGCACACCAAAATAAATTTAATTAAGAAACCACAGGAGCCCACTTATCTTCCCTTTTTCCCTATGGGAGGATTACCACTTCCCTGACAGGAGAATCAGTCTTCCTTGTTGAAGCCGCCAGTACCTTAAGGCAGTGTTCCCCAACCTTGGGTTTCCAGTTGTTTTTGGACTACAACTCCCATCATCCCTTGCTAGCAAGACCAGTGGTCAGGGATGGTGGGAATTGCAGTCTGAAAACAGCTGGAGACCCAAGGTTGGGGAACACTGCCTTAAGGCACTATGAAGCCATGATGGGTTAAGGGTTTTCTTAGATGCTGAAGGCTGAGGGCTAGTCTTCTCAGCTGAGGGCTACTCCCTTGCTTACAGTCTTACCAAGTCTTACCAAGAACTATCTGATATCCAGACCTATCTCTTTCTCAGAAGACGAATCCTTTGGAGGAGGATATTTCGGGGGGTTTCTATGCAGGTTGCATCTTGGTTTTGCCCTTGCCTTTGTAATCCCTCGATTCTTTCTTTGGTGCCATTACAATTTAAATTGTGCGTTAATAATAAAGAAAAAAAATGCTTAGAGGTTTCTGGCAAGAACTAATGAAATAAAAAATAAACACTTAAGCCAATTTCAACACCGAGCTTTGAATTTCGCTATGTCCCTCTGCGTCGTCTTGGCAAACACACAGCCCCCACTGCCAAACCTCACGGAACCATTTGTTCCCAGGTGTTGCCCACAGCATGAATCCTTGGCCTATAAATATCTCCAAGTAAAAGCTCTCCCTGTATCAGTTCTCTTGCCTGGTCCATCTCTGAGTTTCCTGATCTTTCAAAAATGATGAAAACACTTCTGAGCCTCCTCTTGGCCCTGCCTTCTTCAGGTAAGTAGGAACCAATAGAACTGGATTCCTTTTGTGATCTTTTGATGACTCCAGAAATGTTTGCTGCTTGGGCAGGAATGTGAGTGAAGACAGCATATCAGCATAATAGAGAGTGAGGTCTGCTGACTTACCAAGGAGAGTAAACTCAAGAGTTTATGCATTTAAGCCCTGATGACCATGTATAGTCAGTTGCAAACATTTATTTGTGTGATGGAGGAATCTGATTAACCATACTAATAAGTGAAGGCTACAGTTTCCGGGATACTTAGGAAAACCCTTCTATCTAGAATATATTACTATTTATTCATTAATATATGTATTGCTTCATCCCCAAATGGCTTCTGTCCTATTTAGAAAACAACAGCAACAAAAGAAATCTGCATCTTTTTTAAAATCCAGAATGATTAAAATATACCTCATAGTTAAAATATCCATATATACCACCCTGATTAAAAGGTAATTCTCTCTCTCTCTCTCTCTCTCTCTCTCTCTCTCTCTCTCTCTCTGTGTGTGCGTGTGCGTGTCTGGGTGTGTGTGTATATATACATTCACACCAACCATTACCTGCTTCTCTAATATCGTTACCCTTAGTAAGTGTTCTCTAAGCCGGGCTCCCTTCGAAGACAAGAGTCAGGTAATGGGAAGATGATGTGTGAGTGAGAAAATCTCAAGTACTGGAGCAGCAATGAGCATTTCACATATAGTTCCTAACTTTATTGCACTAGCCAAAGGCCAAGACAAACTTGTAGGAATGGTATTAATAAAATAATACAGATCAGACATCCATAATATAAGCCAACATCCATAATGTATGGGAGAGAAGATACCAGAGAAACCAACAAGCTTAATTTTACCTTGATTTCACATTAAATCTTACAATCACCAAAACAATTTATAGCAATCTTATCTAATTCCTTTTCCTATTAATTTTTTCAGTCGGTGCATAGAGGGGCATTCTAAAAAGCCATTATTGCCTTACAAAAGAAACCTAACTATTTCTTCTGGGGGGGTTGCTTTTACAAACAAAGGTTTCAGAAAGTGATCTCTAGGTTTCTATTTAAGGAGCACATTTATTATTATTATTATTATTATTATTATTATTATTATTATTATTATTATTATTATTATTATTATATTTATACCCCACCCTTCCTGGTTCAAACAACCAGGCTCAGGGAGGCTAACAACAAATTTAACACACTTAATTGATGCAACAAAAACAGCATAAAATACATTATAAAACGTGAATAACAATAAATTCAGAATTCAAAAATCAATTTAGGGGGAAAATCCATCCAATAAACATTAGAAGATCACCAGGGCTCGCTGGCTAAATTAGTCCTATTTGGGCCAGCGAGGAGACAGGGGGGAATTAGCTGTGGGATCCCAGAGTGGGTAATCTTCATAAAAAGGGGAGGGGGGGAGGAAGGAGAATGAAAGATCAGACCAAGTTCAAATTGAAAGCCAGGTGGAATAGCTCTGTCTTACAGGCCCTGCGGAAGTTAAATCCTGCAGGACCCTGGTCTCATGGGACAGAGCATTCCACCAAGTTCGGAGCCATCACTGAGAAGGCCCTAGCCCTGGTGGAGGATAATCTGACTTCCTTAGGGCCCGGGACCTCTAAACTATGATTATTCATGGACCTTAAGGTCCTCTGTGGGGCATACCAGGAGATGGTATGAGTCATGAATTCCACCTGAGGTGAATCAGAAATGCAAAGCATCTGAATACAGGACCTTGTTATAGCAGACATCCAAGACTGTCCTGGGTTTCACTTGGAGATGGAGCTCAACAAAGACATTTTTAAGTAGATTGGCAAACCTTTGATGTGATAACTATCTCTAGAAAGCTTTGTTCTTTCCCCTTGGATACCAAGGGGAAAACTTGGCATTTCTAAGTAGTTGCAGGTCCCTTAGCTAACACTTATTTAAAGTCAAAGGCCATAACAAAAATGTAGCAATAGTATACAAAAATAACACAGAACAAACATCCCTAATCTATACCAACACCAATGATGTAAGAGAGAGAAGATATCAGAGACACCAACAAACTTAATTCTAGCTTGATTTCAGATCAAACCTAACAATCACCAAAACCAACTTGGCCCCTAATTCCATACAGGAAAATGTTGCATTGGCATAGAAGCAATTTAAACACACACACACACACACACACACACACACACACACACACACACACACTTTAACTGAGGACATCTCACTCTTGCCTTACTTGTTGACTACCTAGATTCTGTAGGAATAAAAGCTGCTGGTATTACTAGTAGTAGGTTGTATACTTTCAAAATCATTTTTATTCTGCACAGTGTCAAAATCTTTAAGGAGGTTTGACTCAGACCCCCAGATTTCAGTACCATAGAGCATTTCAGTAAGCACTTTGCTACAAAGTATCTTTAGGACAGCTTCATTCAGCTGACCTCCCTTATTGTAATAGAATTTCATCAATGTGCCTTTGGTTTTTGGTGCTTTGACTTTCACTGCCTCAATATGACTCTTCCCAGAGAGGGTTTCACTAACAAATACACCTAGGTAAATAAATGAGCAGGTTTCTTCTGTAGTTTCTTGATTTAAGCACTTTTTTTTTACTTTTGACTGTGTTCTCCTTTCACACCATGAAGCAGGGCTGTTCACAGTGTAAAATCATTGGCATGTATCAGGATTGAGATATTTCTGTTCCTTTTCCTATTTCTTTTTTCAACTGGTGCATAGAGGGGTACTCTAAGAAGCCATTCTATGGAAGGGAAGGTTGCATTGACTAAATATGGCACCCAATAATTAATATGAACATTACAGCTAACACACATCTTCCCTTCTGCATGACACCTGCTTAAGAAGAAGGACACCTTCTCCCACATTATAGTTCTTAACCATCTCAAGAAATCTCTTCCACCAACCTCTATCTTCTTTCTGCAGTGGCACATCTTACATGTGACTACTGTTTTGAAAGGAGTACCTCATGCGAAGAGAGCAAGAGCCAAGCCTGCAATCAAACTGACACCTGTTTCTCTGGTTCTCAGAGTAACAACATAGGTGAGCTGAATTTTCTCACTTACTCTTGGTCACCCCAAGGAATGACTTTCTTGTGTAAATTAGCATTATTAACTATTTTTAATTGCCCTTATAGCCCACAATTTCTCCAAGGAAATGGTTCTTCTTTTATGCATTTAACCATGTCAGGTTTATTATGCTGAGAGGCAGGGACTCCCCAAGGTCACCCAGTGAGCTTCATGGCTGAGAGGGGATTTGAACCCTGGCCTCTCAGATTCCAGTCCAACACTCAGCACCCATACTCAGTCACATAAGGCAGAAAGGCATTCCCTTTTCCTTTCCATCACATGCATCACATCAGAGAGATCCTGGCATGCATCAGCCTGGGGTTAACTAACCTTTGGCCCTTTAGACATTTCTGGACTACTACTCCCATCCACCTCAGCCAGCATAGTAACTGGCTAGAGATGATGCAAGCTGTCGTTCAGTAAATTCTTTAGGGCCACAAATTAGCCATCGCTGTCTTAACTCCAGAAGCAGTGAACTCTGGTTTGGTTTTGGTTTGCCTTCAATCATAAGGCAAAGTATTCAGTTAAATATATTATTACAATTTCAATGCATGCATCATTTTGGGCACCCACAAGTTCTTTCTCTCTTTGCTGTTACACCACCTGTTCCAGATGAGATATTATAATGGAAAAATGGTTTCTAGCAACCCTATCTCTCCTTCTTGCATTACTTGAAATAACATCCTGTGAAAGAAGAGGTGTGATATGAAGTCATGCTCAGAGACCCTCTGTTGCCTTCAATGTCTTGAGGGTGGTGGGAAACTCAGAGTGCAATGACGCTAAGACTACGTCACACATCTAAACTGTCTGTGAATTTTGGAGCAATTCATGGGATTGCTGGCTCAAGAGCAGCCACATCATCCTTTTATCCTGAGCATCCTGTGATTTCGGCACACAATGATTCCTGGAACACTGGTCATTCGAGGTTTCAGCTTCCAGATCTCTCTTCATCTGCATGCCCATCTGAGAAATCAAGTGATTTCCCCTAAGACAAAGTAACTCTGTTGGTTGTTTGAACTCATATAGCTGAGTGGCATTCAGCTAAATCTTACTCAGAGTATACAATTGAAATACCCCCCCCCCCTGTTTCTATGCTAGTTTTTTCTTAATGTTTGCACATTTGTATGCACTGTTTGGTTGGAGAATTGTGGATTTTGAAGGAGAATTGTGTTTTGGTTCATTTCTTGGTTCAAGAACTCTGCATTATGTAGTTTCTCACTGGAAAAAAAAATGTAGTTAAAGAGAAGTATCATTAAAAATAAATATATTTGGAGGGGAGGGAATAAACCAATTTTTATTTTAATTTTCTGTATCTTGTGATTTATTTCCTTTTGTTCTTTTCAGTTCCAGATTATGCAGTGGTAACCTACCGGGGATGTTCGTTTCCCGGTTATTGCCACACAGGTGATTACAGCTTCAGTGCAGCTCAAGGTAAATTCCTCCAGCTGAAGCTCTCCTGCTGCCAAACAGATGAGTGCAATAAGGAACCTGTCCACCGTGAGTATCTGCAACTCTGAAGGTCAAGGGCTTATAAAAACAGTGTGTTTTTCTGGCGGAACATGCTGGAACATAGTTCTGCCACATTTTGGGAGGAAGGATGCAGGAGGCCCTTGGGAACCCAATCAGACCACCTCCTTTCTTGATCAAATTCTTCCCAAGCTTGGGAAAGCAGGCATGAGTCTGAGACAGGATCTTGGAACTTGCTGCCTCCAACCCAAATACAGGTGGGCTTTGGGGAGGTAGTGGGAGCACTCTCAGACCCTGTCAGAGCATCATGCCTCCTGACCAAAGTTGAGCAAATGCTACCTGGGCTTGGGGAAGGAGGCACTAGGCTATGACAGGAACCAGGAACCCTACTGCCTCCTACCCAAAGCCACCCATCTCCAGCAGAGGGGGCTCAGTGTCAGAGCATTTGGGCCAGTAAGCCATTGACAGGGGTCTCCCCGCGGGGTTGATAATCAGTTTGCCACCCTTGAAGTGAGCAATGTAATTGTGCCATTTCAAGGCCGTTTCACTTGGAATAAATTCTTAGTAGACATATGTAGAAGTGTTAGAAATCCTTTGGCATATCACTTTATTTTTTTAATTAAATTTATACAATCCTGGATTGTAAAAAAAAAAAAAATATCCAAAAAGTTAAAATTACAATAGAATAAAAGCATATTAAAACATGCATCTACTGCCTAAACATATGGATAGGCTAGTCTCAATGGCTATAGCAGGCGCCAAACACAATTCCAGCCCCCGTTTTTCTAGAAAAAAACCACTGTATGAACCAATTATATAAGTGCCACTGAGTTACAAGAAAAGTATAGAAATCTGTCTTTTGGTCCATTCAGATGCAGGTTACAAGGGTCTAAGAAGTACTGGTGGTTCATCCATGACTCTGTAATGGGTGGAGTAGATGATCACCTCCTTACATACATCTGTCACATTTCAAACAAGCAGTTGGTGGGACTGAAGGAAGAGAAGTAGAAATCCGGAAAATCTGGGAATCACTCTCCCCCATGTGGATTCTGGACATGCCCACTCCTTCCTTACACACAAACACACACACACACACACACACACACACAGAGAGAGAGAGAGAGAGAGAGAGAGAGAGAGAGAGAGAGAGAGTTAGAGTTTACCTCCAAGAGAATGCAGCTGTCTGTACATTCAGATACAGAGAGTTAGAATCAGAAAGCAGAGACCTTGTCTGATACACTGCTACCAAGTGAGAACTCCAGAAAATCCACAAAACAGTAGTGTGCATGATAAAAGGTGAAACACAACAATATTTTTTATAAATGCTCAGCAGATATGTCTGTTCTTCAAAGTTGATGGAAATGAGGGTTAGGGCTGCCTGGGAGTGGGCCCTAGCCAACCGAATGTCTGGGGCAGGTTTCACAGGGGAGGATTCTCTGGGATGCCCGATCTCTGTGATCACGGGTAGGAGGAGGAGTTACGCTAAAGGCCAGACCATGTCAATACCGAGGGGGCTTTGAAGACTACCTCTGCCTCTGGGTCTGGTCTTCCCCAGAAGAATATTGGAATCAGCAAGGGAGACCCACATGACCTGAAGGTGCTGCTGTGCAATGCCCTGTCAAAGATTCATAACACCACTGCCATCCATGACTTGATCATGAATGAGGGACTTGACCTGGCATGTGTGACAGAGACTTGGTTGGATGAAGCAGATGGGCCTCTGCTTGCTGCTGCTTGTCCACCAGGTTTCCTTTAGGCACAGCAACCTATGTCATGTGGGCGGTGAGAGGGGGTTGCAGTGATTTTTAGGAAGTCAATAGCTTGGACCAGGCATTCTATTGGGAAAACCCAGTTTTATGAGTGCATATTCTGGAAGCTGTGCAATAGGGGGAGATAAAGTTGCTTGGATTCAGAAAGAGGTAGACTCCAACCATGTGAGTAGGGCTGGGGTGGGAGAGTGCAGGAGTCCCGTTTAGTCTAGTTGCATGGGATAAATTCCAATCTGTTACCTCCGAGGATGTGGACAGGATGCTTGGATGAGTGAAACCAACCACCTGTCTCCTTAAAATTGAGCCGGGAAGGGCTGGGCGATGGGCTCTGCAGGGTGGTGAATGCTTCCCTCTGTAAGGGAGTCTTCCCAGCCCCACTGAAAGAGGTACTCATTAGACCCCTTATTAAAAACAAATCTCTGGACCCAGCTGATATAGCCAACTATTGCCCAGTCTCAAATCTTCTTGGGCAAGGTGATTGAGCGGATGATTGCTGAACAACTCCATGCATGTCCAAAGGATATGGACCATTTGGATCCCTTCTAATTGGAATTCAGGCCTCATCATGGGATGGTAACCGCCTTGGTCAAGCTGGTCGATGATCTCCAGCAGGTTAGGAACAAGGGTGAAAGTTGTTTCCTAGTTCTGCTGGATCTCTTAGCGGGTTTTGACACCATTGACCATAGCATCCTTCTGGACAATATAGAGGGGTTCTCACTTGTGGGGTGCCTCAGGGTTCTGTCCTCTCCCCCATGCCTATATTATCTATATGAAGCCGCTGGGATAGATCATCAGGGAGTTTGGGCTGAGTGTTCATCAGTATGCAGATGATACCCAGCTCTACCTCTCTCTTAAAATCTGACCAGGTGAAGGTCCTGTGTGAGTGCCTGGAAGTGGTTTGAGGATAGATGATGGCTAATAGATTGAGGTTGAAGCCTAACAAGACAGAAGTACTGTTTTGGTGAAACAGGGGGCAGGCGGGTGTGGAGTTCTGAATGCGGTAACTGTGCCCCTGAAGGACCAGGTGCGCATCCTGGGATTCATTTTGGACTCCCAGCTGTCCATGGAGGCACAGGTCAAATCTGGTATGCAGGCTGAAACCCTACCTCCCCGCAGACTGTCTCGCCAGAGTGGTGCATGCTCTAGTTATCTTCCGCTTAGATTACTGCAACATGCTCTATGTGGTCCTATGCGGAAACTGCAACTAATTCAGAATGCAGCAGCTAGACTGGTGACTGGGAGTGGCCACTGAGAACATATAACACTTGAAAGACCTACATTGGCTCCCAGTACGTTTCCAAGCACAATTTAAAGTTTTGGTGCTGACCTTAAAGTCCTAAACGGCCTCGGCCCAGTATACCTGAAGTAGTGTCTCCACCTCCATCCTTCAGCACGGACACTGAGGTCCAGCATCAATGGCCTACTGATGGTTCCCTCACTGTGAGAAGTAAGGTTACAGGGAACAAGACAGAGGGCCTTTTCCGTAATGGCGACCTGTGGAATGCCCTCCCATAAGATGTGAAGTTTTATTCTGTTTTTAATGTTCTTTTGAAAGCCACCCAGAGTGGCTAGGGAAACCCAGCCAGATGAGCAGGATGGAAATAAATAATAATTATTATTGATATCATCATCATCATCAATGCAGGACATAATGTGGAGGTAGCCTGTCCAGCTTGTGTTAGCAGCTACTAGAAGGCATGAAAGAAATCAAAAGTACAATAAAGAGAATGGGGAATGAGGCGTATCCATAT
>NW_027670222.1:0-97271 GCF_964188305.1 Podarcis bocagei | reverse complement strand
CACCTCTGGACAGACCAGTTTCGCAATCATAGGGTCTGCTTCAACACAGATAACCAGGCAGTGGTAGTGGTTCTTGCCAGGCAGGCCACCCGCTCCCCTAGGGTGGGAAACTTGTTGCGGTGCCTCGTCCTCCTGTGTCTAGAGAACAATATATATTTCTCGGCCAAATTCGTGCCCGGCATTAATAATGACATCGCGGATGCTCTGTCTCGCTTTCAGATGGAGCGCTTCCACTTATTAGCGCCGGATGCGGAACAGTCATCGATGCCTTTCCCGGAGCATCTCTGGAGCCTTGGGAGCAGGAAATGATGAAGGGAGTATTCGGTGCAGTTGCCCCTTCCACAATGAGATCCTACAAGAAAGCGTGGGCCGACTTCCTAGTGTTCCGCAATAAGTTTCCCAAGTCAAAACGCAACCCGGTTCCCTCAGTGAGGGAAGTCCTCCATTATTTAGCTCACTTGAGGGAGCTGGGCAGGGCCCCAGGACTCTCAATATTCAGTCTGCAGGGGATTTAATATTTTGGCAAAACATTTTTCGACACTGACCCATGCGCCAAATTTATAGTGCGTAAGGCTTTAGATGGGTGGCGCCGGCAGCAACCACCTGGTTCTGACCCAAATACACAAAAAATTATGTGCCATATGCTGGTCAAAATATGAGGCTCGCCTGTTCTCGGCTGCCTACTCCATAGCCTTCTTCGGGGCCCTTCGCATAGGGGAGGTGGTTTGCGATGGAGGGGCCGTCCAAGCCCGGAGGGGTATCCTCTTTGGTGATCTGACCCTGTCAACAAACGAGCTTATAGTCCAAGTTAGGAGCTCCAAGACCGACCAGCAGGGGAGGGGGGCCCTTCTAAGGTTGCCGGCGGTGCAAGGCCGTGGCCCATGCCCGGTTAGGGATACGAGGCGTTTTCTTTACCTAAGGCCTGGTAGCCCAGGCCCCCTCTTAATTCATGCCGACGGCTCACCTTTGGCCAGGCATCAGTTTACACGGGTGATGCGAAGGGCTTTGGCCGCATGTGGGCTACCCGCGGGTGAATTTGCGGCTCACTCTTTTCGGATCGGCGCTGCAACCACGGCGGCGCATCTTGGTCTCTCCGCAGAGAGGATAAAGGATCTGGGCCACTGGAAGTCGAATGCATTCAGAGCTTATGTAAGGGGGACTTTATGACTACTAGGTGCACGCCTGACCTCGATTTCCCTGTTTATTTCATTTTCAGATTGCCGAGGGGTACGCATCTGGCTGGTAGGCCATAGTATTGTGCATTGGGCAAGGCTGCGTGCAATGAGTACCGGGCTGGGAAAAAACTTGAACTTGCCGGCGGGTGTCCAGTTGACCTGGATGGCGAGAAGAGGCATGCGTTGGTGTGAATTCATGCCAGTTGTGATGGCGAGAGCTGCCTCTGAGGGCCCCCCGGATGCCCTGGTTATCCAATTGGGGGAGAATGACCTAGCGTACCGCAAAGCTACTGACTTGAGATGGAACATTTTTGACGACTTGGCAGAATTGATGGCGGTTTACCCAAACGTGACTATTTTGTGGTCCTCGTTGCTTGAGAGGAGGACATGGAGGGATTGTGTGAGCCCGGTTGGAATCAATAAGGCAAGAAAGGTCTTGCAGCGGGCCGTGGAGCGTAGAGTGGCGGCTCTGGGCGGGTGTGTCATCGGCCACCCCGGCATCCAGTACAGCAACGAGGCCCTCTACAGATGTGATGGCGTGCATCTATCTGGCGTTGTAAACGATATCTGGTTGGGGGACATCTTAGCTGGCATTAGGAGTTGGTTGCAGGCTTGAAGGTATTGGCGGCGAGCTTCGCTCGAGTGGCGGTTAGGCATTGGCAGGTGTCAGGGGCTCAGGAACAGAGGTACAGGGGAGAGAGGAAATGGAGAGCGAAGGGGAAGAATCTGAGGGCAGCGTAGGGGAGTATGACAGCGACCCGAGAGATTCCATGAGCTTCTCCAGCGAATCAGAAGATTCCCAGAAGGAGGCGCCGATGGTCAGGGCAAGGGGGGTCCCAGGGGGAACACACCAGAAACAAGGGGCCAGCGGGGACTCCCAAAGCAGCAGCGGGAGATCAGGATCAGCTTCCCCACCAGAGCGTAGTGAGGGGGAAGAGTCCCAGGTGTCAGGACCAACGTCTCCTCCAGCAGGGAGAGAAGATGAGTCAGGGCTGACCACGCCTCTATCGGAGAGTGGGGGAACGGAGGGGAGGTCGGGTCCAGCTAGCCTCCCAGAAGGGGGAAGCAGTGACAGGAGCAGTGTAACGGTCAGGAGGAAGGTTGCCGGCTGGGCGCGCGCGCCAAGTTCGAATGTACAGGCGCGGGGGACAGCAGAAAACCCGGATTGGGAACCAGGTCCTAAAGCCCGCCGGAGGCAGGGGGAAGACTCAGGGGAGGCAGGGGGAAGACTGTCAGAGCTGCCTGAGGTCCCAGCTCACAAAGGACCAACGCCAGTTCGTTGTTATATACAAAAGTCTTGAAGTTCAGTTTCACCTTCACAACCGTAGCACGCAGCTCTACGTCTGAAACTCTAGACCATCGAAGCTCCGTCTGAATCTCCTCCCCCCAGACTCTAGCCTTGCTCCACCTCTTCCTTTGCTCTTTCCTCCTCTGGCTCCGCCTGTCAGCTGGGGTCTCGCCCTTCCTAGACTCATCTGACGCTGAGTTCCCTGAGTCTTCCCCCTGCCTCCGGCGGGCTTTAGGACCTGGTTCCCAATCCGGGTTTTCTGCTGTCCCCCACGCCTGTACATTCGAACTTGGCGCGCGCGCCCAGCCGGCAACCTTCCTCCTGACCGTTACACTGCTCCTGTCACTGCTTCCCCCTTCTGGGAGGCTAGCTGGACCTGACCTCCCCTCCATTCCCCCACTCTCCGATAGAGGCGTGGTCAGCCCTGACTCATCTTCTCTCCCTGCTGGAGGAGACGCTGGTCCTGACACCTGGGACTCTTCCCCCCCCACTATGCTCTGGTGGGGAAGCTGATCCTGCTCTCCTGCTGCTGCTTTGGGAGTCCCCGCTGGCCCCTTGTTTCTGGTGTGTTCCCCCTGGGACCCCCCCTTGCCCTGACCATCGGCGCCTCCTTCTGGGAATCTTCTGATTCGCTGGAGAAGCTCATGGAATCTCTCGGGTCGCTGTCATACTCCCCTACACTGCCCTGAGATTCTTCCCCTTCACTCTCCATTTCCTCTCTCCCCTGTGCCTCTGTTCCTGAGCCCCAGACAATAGCAGATTTGACTGTTTCATCCTGAGTATTCCACTTTAACAGCAAGTTATACATTCTTGAAAGTATCTTGATATAGGGATCTAACCCTTCTGTTTCCAACTTTGATTTTTCCACCTGGAATTCAATTTTTTTTGTCTAGATTGTATACCTCTCTTATTTGAAAATAATGAAGCCAATCTCGCACTCTATCTTTTAATTTCTCAAAGCTCTGCAATTTCAATTCGTCTCCTTCTCGCTCTAAAATCTCCCAATATTTTGGCCACTTGGCCTACATATTGAGGTTTTTTTTGAGCTTTTGCCTCCATTGGTGACAACCACCTTGGGGTTTTGTTTTCAAGTAAGTCTTTGTAACGTGTCCAGACATTAAACGGTGCTTTCCTGACAATATGGTTCTTAAAAGCCTTATGTGCTTTAACTTTGTCATACCATAGGTATGCATGCCACCCAAAAACATTATTGAAACCTTCTAAGTCCAAAATGTCTGTGTTCTCAAGAAGCAGCCAGTCCTTCAACCAGCAGAAAGCTGCCGATTCATAATAGAGTTTAAGGTCTGGCAGGGCAAATCCCCCTCTTTCTTTTGCATCGGTTAATATTTTAAATTTTATTCTGGGTTTCTTGCCCTGCCAGACAAATTTAGAAATGTCTCTCTGCCACTTCTTGAAACAGTCCATTTTGTCCAAAATTTGTAACGATTGAAACAAAAACAACATTCTTGGCAATACATTCATCTTGATAGCCGCAATTCGTCCCAGCAAGGAAAGCTTCAAGTTTGACCATATTTCTAAATCCTTTTTAACATCTGACCAACATTTTTCATAATTGTCCTTAAATAAGTTCCCATTTTTAGCAGTCATATTAATCCCCAAATATTTCACCTTCTTAACCAATGTTAAACCTGTCTCATTCTGAAACCTCTCTCTTTCAGTCATTGTTAAGTTTTTCTCAAGCACTTTAGTTTTTGACTTATTCAACTTAAATCCTGCCACATGACCAAACTCCTGGATCAGTTCTAATACTCTTCTAACACTAGATTCTGGCTCCTGTAGTGTCAATACCAGGTCATCTGCAAAGGCTTTCAATTTGTATTGTTTGGCTCTGACCGTTATGCCTTTAATCAAATGGTCCCTTCTTATCATATTTAACAAAACCTCCAGGACGGAAATAAAGAGTAATGGGGAAATGGGGCAACCTTGCCGTGTCCCTTTCTCTATCTTAAATTCCTCTGTCACCACATTGTTGACTATTAATTTTGCCTTTTGTTCTGAATAAATTGCACTTATACCATTTTCAAACCCCTGACCGACCCCCATCCCTTGAAGGTTTTCCCTCATAAAACTCCAAGAAATATTATCAAAGGCTTTCTCGACATCCACAAAAATTAATACTGCTTTAGTATTAATATCCTCTTGCAGCTTTTCCAAAACATTAATTATATTCCTCGCATTGTCAGACAAATGTCTGCCCGGCAGAAAACCAGCTTGGTCTTTATGTATCACTTCCTTTAAAACTTTTTTTAGCCTCCTTGCCAAAATATCAGCAAAAATTTTGTAATCCACATTTAACAGGGATATGGGTCGGTAGTTCTTAAGTTGTGTCTTTTCAGACTCTGTTTTTGGTATGAGTGTAATATATGCTTTTTTCCACGACTCTGGCGCCTTTCCCCCCTCCATAATTTCATTGCAAACCTCCTTTAGTGGTTGGATTATCCAATCCTTCAAAGTTCTATAGTATTTTGAGGTTAAGCCATCCGGCCCTGGAGATTTTCCCAGCTGCATGTTCTGAATGGCACCTTCCACCTCCTGGTCTGTGATTTTATAGTTCAAGATTGTCTTATTTTCCTGTGAGATTTTTTGTAATCCGTTTGCTTTCAAAAACTGGTCTATATCAAAGTCTTTCTGAGGCCCTTGTGTATATAGTTGTTTAAAATACCTCTGGAAACATTTTCTGATTTCCACTGGGTTCTCAATATTTTTCCCCTCCACTTCCAGGTTGGTAATAGTACTGAGTTTTTGTCTTTTCTTCATCTGCCAAGCTAGCAGTTTCCCACATTTATTTGCTGATTCAAAAGTCTTTTGCCTCATTTGTTTAATTTCCCACTCAATTTCCTGGTTCATCATCTTCATATATTGCACTTGGGATAAATTTATTTCTCTCAAAATCTCTTGTGAATTGGGTTTCGATCTCAGTCTTTTCTCGCCCTCTTTTATTTTATCCAAAAAAAATTCTATTTCACATTCTGGGCTCTCTTCTTTAATGTGTTCTGTTGGATCAGAAATCCCCTCATAACTGCTTTACTTGCATCCCAAATTATTCTTTTTTTCCACAGTGGTATTCAAATTTATTTCAAAGTAATCTCTCAAAGTTTTTTGGGCCTTCTTAATCACTTCTTGATCTCTAAACAAGGTGTCATTCATCCTCCATCTGAAGAAACCAGTTAATGTTAATCTCATCTCCATTTTCATGGCATTGTGGTCGGAGCACGTCTTTGGGCAGATCTCTACCTTCCTGATCTTGGGTGCCAGTCCTCTAGTTATCCAGATTTGGTCAATTCTTGTCCATGTCTTTTGGGCTTCAGAAAAGAAGGTTCCTTCTCTCCCCAGGGGATTCCTGTTCCTCCAAATGTCAATCAAGTCCATATTATCAGTCAATTCAAAAAAGGTCTTTGGTAGTCTACCATCTTTAGTAACTACCTGTCTCTGCGACTTATCCATATTTGTAGATACCACCCCGTTCATATCTCCCATCAAGACGATATTGTTGTCCATATAATCCAGTAAAGTCTCATGCAACTTCTTATAAAATGTAGATTTCCCCTCATTTGGTGCATATACACCTACTATCAGAAATTTTTCTCCTTGTGATTGAATTTCAATTGCAATATATCTTCCTTGCTCATCTTTAAAAACGAATTTCGGTGACAGGCTCTCTTTTGCATAAATGACCACTCCTCGCTTTTTTACTTTGTCCGATGAAATAAATTCTTGGCCCAGTCTCTTATTAATCAATATTCTCCTATGCAGCCTTGTCACATGTGTTTCCTGTAGACAAATTAGATCCAATTGTTCATTCTTAAGTATGTGAAAAACTTTTTTTCCTTTTCTCCGGGGAATTAAATCCGTGAATGTTCCAGCTTAGTAGCTGTAGAGACATGATGTATCTAGGTTTACTGTCCTCTGACAGCTCCCAGTACGTCTTCTTCTGGCGGTGGTATCACTTTCTTTGTCTTGTCCACTCCCAAAGGTAGTGATACTATGTCTAATAATCCTGGTGGTAAGGCAGCCAGCAAACCTTCTACTCCTTTTTGCAGGTCTTCTTCGTGGTCTCTCAGAATTTTTTCCTTCTCCTCCAATGATCTTATTTTAAACTTCTTACCTTTAAAGCTGAAAGATAGGCCTTGAGGGAATTCCCACCTGAAAATGATTCTGTTCCCTCTCAGTAAAGTCACCAGGTCCCCGTAGTTAGACCTGAGGTCCAAGAGATGTTTCGGAATGTCCTTGAAGATTTCCACTTTTGACTCCTGTATTATCAGAGTATTTTGGTAGTGTAGATTTAGTATTTTGTCTCGCTCCTCTTTAGATCGAAGGGTGATCAGACAGTCTCTCACCCTGCCCTTCCTCCCTCCTCTTCCAAGTCTGAAAGCCTTTGTTATTTTAAAGTCTTGTTTATCATCCAATTTCCAGAAATCCGCAAATTCCTGTGTCAGGAAATCACACAAACTATCTTTCTCAAGTTCAGGCACCGCTCTGACCCTCAAGTTGGTCTGTTTTTCTCTCAATTCAATCATAGACAGGAGTTCCTGGTGAACCCCAAGACGTACCTGGTGGTCCCCCAACTGTTTGCTTATCGGTATTATCTTTCCTTCTACAGCCTCTACTTTTTCTTTAGCTTCCTGAGCCGTCTTTTGGTTCGATTCTAACTGTTGCGATAATTTTTCGCTAGAACCTGTATTTACATTCACTTTCTGGCTCAAATCCTTAATGCTTATGGTATTTTGGTCAATTTTATTTGTGGCCTCTGCCACTTGTTTGCTCAGTTTATCCAAAGACTCATAAATCTTACTCAAGATAGAGGTGAATCCTTCTTCTGACATCCCTTCTCCTTTTGGTACAGAGGGGCCTGAGGCAGATGCCCTGCGTTGATGCTGTGTTGTAATAGGCTGTTGGTATCTGACTCTGCCTGATCTCGTTGTTTTGTCCTCCGGTTTTGTTGGCTTTTCATCCATGGCACTTTATCTGACAGTCAAGGTCACTCCCACAGCTTTACTGTGAGACTTTCTCAGGCTCAAAGTGGAAAATTCCCCAGCCAATGTTTCTTTTTCAGTAAGCCTCTAGGGGGACACAGTAACAGACAATGGTTTCGCAACAAAATGGCTAAGTTCCCAAATGCCCCCTTCAGCAGGAGAAGTAACAATTTTAGCAGTTCAGAATGTCTATTTGCAGAGTGTTAACCATCCATTATTACATTGTTAATAAAGAGTGCAGTATTCAATGTAACCAGACTATTTCAGTCTAGGCAGTCTGTTCCCAGGGATTGAGAGGTGGTCTTTTGTCTCTCCTTTCTTTCTTATGTTAAAAATTGGCACCAAAAGCACTGTCCCTTATCCCCTCCCTCCCTCTCAGTTCAGGGAAGGGGTTCTCTTAGCTTGACGTTTAATCAGTCTTTCTTCCTAACGCTCCTCACCCGGTAACCGGCTTGGACGTTCTTTGCTTTAATGTTTTTACAGAACGGAAGGTGGACTTCCTCTTTGCACCTCCCCGCTTCGGTTCCGATTCAGATTAGTTTTCTTTAAAATTCCCAATCTTAATACTTGTCCTACTCACGGGTTGTTATTTTGACAGCCGAATTGTCAGAGGAAAAAAGGTCAGCGCTCTCCGGTAACAGCTGCGCAGCTTCACTCCACGGAAGTAGCGATTGACTCCCAGCGCCACGGCACCCCCGTTCCGCTCCGGCGCCCCTCTTGGGGTTCCTTTGCTATTGGGGGAGCCGCTTCTGGCACCTGCTGAGTCCCACGGCCGCAGGCTTCCCCCGCCTGCGTTTTTTTAACGGGTCCCCGCTGCGCCGTAGCGGTAAGACCCCAAGTTCTGCGGAGCTTCTCCCTCCCGATCAGAAGGAGACCGCCATTACCGTTGGCTCCGCCTCCGGAAGTCTGGTGTTAATGCACATTGACCCAGAAATCGCAAAGTGTGTGTAATGAAACCAAAATAACACAACACCGTCTTTTTGCTTCCATATGCGTAGAAAGAAGACGAATAAGCTTTGATTGGTCTTATTTCAATTCGAATGGTGTTTTTTGGGTGTGCACCAGAATCACACCCAACCAAAGCAAAAAGGTGTTTTGAGTTCCATCTACATAAAAAGAAGATGATAAGGCTCTGATTGGGCTTATTTCAAATTGGTGTTTTGGGGGTTAGAATGCACATTCATCCAAAATTTGCAGAATGACATGTTTTTTATCAGCCGAAATCAAGCATAGGTGTTTTGGTTCCATCTCAATAGAAAGAGGACGAATAAGCTTGGATTGTTCTTTCGGTGGTCATTCACCCGAACCCGAACCCAGACCCGAACCCGAACCCGAACCCGAACCCGAACCTTAACCTTAACCTTAACCTTAACCTTAACCTTAACCTTAACCTTAACCCTATCCCTATCCCTATCCCTATCCCTATCCCTATCCCTATCCCTATCCCTATCCCTATCCCTATCCCTAACCCTAACCCTAACCCTAAACCAAACCCTAACCCTAACCCTAACCCGCTTGATTTCGGCTGATAAAATACCTGAAGTTCTGCGATTTTGGGGTGAATGTGCATTCCAACCCCAAAAACACCCATTTGAAATTTGGGGTCTTGTTCTCTAATAAGTCTTTATATTTTGTCCAGACATTAAACACTGCCTTTCTGACAATAGGGTTCTTAAAAGCCTTATGGATTTTAACCTTGTCGTACCACAAATATGCATGCCGTCCAAAAGCATTATTAAACCCTTCCAGATCTAGGACATCAGTGTTCTCAAGAAGAAACCAATCTTTCAACCAGCAGAGAGCTGCAGATTCATAATATAGCCTCAAATCTGGCAGGGCAAACCCCCCTCTCTCCTTAGCATCAGTTAGTATTTTAATCCCAAAAACACCAATTTGCATTCTAATCCCAAAAACACCAATTTGAAATAAGCCCAATCAGAGCTTTATCATCTTCTTTTTATGTTGATGGAACCCAAAACACCTTTTTGCTTTGGTTTGGGGTGATTCTGGTGCACACCGAAAAAACACCATGCAAATTTAAATAAGTCCCATCAAAGCTTATTCGTCTTCTTTCTACGCACATGGAAGCGAAAAGACAGTATTGTGTTATTTTGGTTTCATTACACACACTTTGCGATTTCTACGTCAATGTACATTAATACCAAAGAAAACGAGTGATATCAAAGATTCTGCTTTCTATGTAGCTGTAACACACAACTACCTGATTGGCTTTGTTTAGGCTTATTACACTTCGCTTTGCTAGTGTTAGGTTTAGGTTTAGGGTTAGGGTTAGGGTAAGCGTTAGGGTTATGGTTAGGGTTGGTGTTGGTGTTGTGGTTAGGGTTGGGGTTAGGGTTAGGGTTAGGGTTAGGGTGAGGGTGAGGGTGAGGGTTGGAGTTGCAGTTAGGGTTGGGGTTGCGGTTATGGTTAGGGTTAGGGTTAGGGTTAGGGTTAAGGTTAGGGTTAGGGTTAGGGTTAGGGTTAGGGTTAGGGTTAGGGTTAGGGTTAGGGTTACGGTTACGGTTATCGTTAGGGTTAGGGTTACGGTTACGGTTGGCGTTACGGTTAGGGTTAGGATTGGGGTTAGGGTTAGGGTTAGGGTTAGCGTTAGGATTGGGGTTGGCGTTAGGGTTAGGGTTAGGGTTAGGGTCGGGGTGAATGACCACAGAAAGAACAATTCAAGCTTATTTGTCCTCTTTCTATGGAGGTGGATCCAAAGCACCTATGCCATTCCCTCCTCACAGGCTCTGGACCTGGTGTCTTCCATGGCGACACTAGGGCTCTCCCAGTGTGTTTCGGGCCCCACACATCAAGCAGGCCATATGCTGGATTTGATCTTTGGCGCCGGTATAGATGTGATCATGTCTCCCTCGATGAAGGTGCCATGGTCTGATCACTATGCACTGAAAGTCAGGATTGACTTTCCACCCCCACCCTGCTTAGGTGGCGAGCCGATTTGGGCTCGCCCGCAGAGGCTGATGGACCCTGATAGATTCCGTCAGGCCTTGCGGGACCTTGCTCCCCCTGGCGACTCCTTGACTGAGCTTGTTGAGGGCTGGAATATCCAGCTCCTAGCAGCCATCGATGAGATCGCACCTAGGCGCCCTCTGCGACCCCGCAGAAACCGGGCTCCCTGGTTTACCGAGGAGCTTCGGAAAATGAAGCGGGACCTCAGACGGCTAGAGCAAGTATGGCGGGGTGCCCGTGACGTAGCTTCAAGAACATCTTATAGGGTTTTTATGAAAACCTACGAGATGGCAGTGAAGGCCGCTAAGAAGTCCTACTTCTCGGCCTCCATCGCCTCCGCTAGCTCTCGCCCGGCGCAATTGTTTAGTATAATTAGGTCTTTAACGTCCCTTGAAGGACAGCCAAATTTAAATAACAATTCGACACACAGCTGCGAGGCATTTGCGAGCTTTTTTGCGGAGAAGGTCTTGTTGCTCCGCCATGACCTCCCTGCCAATTTGGGTACAATAAAGGAACTGGAGGCCCCTCGACTGTCCTCGGGTCCAGTATTGGACCACTTTGACCGGATATCCCCAGTCGATGTGGACAGACTCCTCCAAGCTGGAAAGCCCACCACTTGCCCTCTTGACCCATGCCCGTCCTGGCTGATTAGAGCGTGTCCAGACGAGGTACGGGCCCCCCTGGGTGATATCATCAATTTGTCCCTTGGCACTGGGATATTCCCAGGGGAACTGAAGGAGGCAGTGGTGCGTCCGCTCTTAAAGAAAACATCATTAGATCCTTTAGATCTATCCAATTACCGCCCGGTTTCGAATCTTCCATTCCTGGGTAAGGTGATTGAGAGAGCGGTTGCTGAACAGCTTGGTAGGTTTCTGGATGAAACATCTGCTCTCGATCCATTCCAGTCCGGCTTCCGCGCTGGTCATGGGACCGAGACGGCTCTGGTCGCCCTAACAGATGATCTTCGCAGGCAGCTGGATCGAGGCGGGTCGGGGCTGCTGATTCTTCTAGACCTGTCAGCAGCCTTCGACATGGTCGATCACGAACTTCTGGACCACCGCCTTGCCGACGTGGGGGTCCAGGGCACAGTCCTTCAATGGCTGCGCTCATTTCCCTCCGGTCGGGGACAGAGGGTGGCGCTTGGCGGGGAATTGTCATCGCACCACTCCTTGGTGTGTGGAGTGCCTCAGGGTGCGATTCTCTCCCCGATGCTTTTTAACATCTTTATGCGCCCCCTCGCCCAGCTTGTCCGGAGTTTTGCGCTGGGTTGCCATCAGTATGCCGATGATACCCAACTCTATCTGTTGATGGATGGCCATCCTGACTCGGCCCCAGATACACTGACCAGATGTCTGGAAGCTGTGGCTGGATGGTTACGTGGGAGCCGGTTGAAGTTAAATCCTTCGAAGACAGAGGTCCTCTGGCTGGGACGGAGCGATATGGGATTGAGGGGGCAACTCCCATCTCTTGCGGGGGTGCAATTAGTGCCAGCATCGTCCGTTAAGAGTTTGGGTGTAATCTTCGATACCTCCCTCTCTATGGAGGCGCAGATTACAGCTATAACAAAGGCGGCTGTCAGGGCTGCCTCAGGTCCCAGCTCACAAAGGACCAACGCCAGTTTCTCTTTATATACAGAAGTCTTTATTGAAGTTCATTTTCGGTTTGACAGCTGCGGCGCGCAGCCCTACGTCTGAAACCCTAGACCGTTGAAGCTCCGTCTGAGTCCGTCCCTCCCCGACACCAGTTTAAGACCCTTGCCTTGCTCCACCTCCTTCTTTGTTCTCTCTTCCGCCGGGTCCTCCTGCCCGCTGTGGTTTCTCCCTTCCTAGACTCTTCCGACGCTGATTCCCCGGATTGTTCTCCCTCCCTCCGGCGGGCTTTAGGACCTGGTTCCCAATCCGGGCTCTCTGCTGTCCTGCGCGCTTGTACATTTGAACTTGGCGCGCGCGCCCAGCTTCCAACCTACTCCTGTCACTGCTTTCCTCCTCTTCCGGGAGGTTAGCTGGTTCTGACCTCCCCTCCATTCCCCCCTTCTCCGATGGAGGCGTGGTCAGCCCTGACTCATCTCCTCTCCCTGCTGGAGGAGACGCTGGCCCTGACACACGGGAACCTTCCCCCCCCCCTGCTACGCTCTGGTGGGGAAGCTGGTCCTGATCTCCAGCTGCCGCTTTGGGAGTCCCGCTGGCCCCTTGCTTCTGGTGCGTCCCCCCTGGGACCCCCCTTGTCCTGACCACCGGCGCCCCCTTCTGGGAATCCTCTGATTCGCTGAAGAGGCTCATGGAATCCCTCGGATCACTGTCATTCTCCCCCCCCCCCGCTGTCCTCAGATTCTTCCCATTCGCTCTCCATCTCCTGTCTCCGCTGTGCCTCTGTCCCTGAACCCCTGACAGCGGCATTTTTTCATCTCCGCCAAGCTTAGCAGTTGGCTCCTTATCTCTCTCGCCCTGACCTAGCCACTGTGATCCACGCGACGGTCACCTCCAGACTGGATTATTGTAACTCGCTCTACGTGGGGTTGCCCTTGAGACTGACCCAGAAACTCCAGCGGGTGCAGAATTCCGCGGCGAGACTCCTTATGGGGTCTTCGCTGTGAGATCATATCCATCCGGAACTATACCAGCTGCACTGGCTCCCGGTGGAGTACAGGATCAGGTTTAAGGTGCTGGTTTTAACCTTTAAAGCCCTATACGGCCTAGGACCCTCGTACCTATGGAACTGCCTCTCCTGGTATGTCCCACAGAGAAATTTACGGTCTGCAAATAAAAACACCCTAAAGATCCCAGGCCACAGAGAGGTTAGGTTGGCCTCAACTAGAGCCAGGGCTTTCTCGGCCGCGGCTCCAATCTGGTGAAACACTCTGTCACAAGAGACTAGGGCACTGCAGGACCTGACATCCTTCTGCAGGGCCTGCAAGACAGAGCTGTTCCACCAGGCCTTTTGTCAGGGCGCAGCCTGACCCCCTCCTCTGGCAATCTGCACAAAACTTTGCTTGATGGTTGCCATTAATTTGATTTTAATTTGATTTAATTAATTTTATAATGAATGTTTTAAAATGTTGGACTATTTTGATTGTTGTTAGCCGCCCTGAGCCCGGCTTCGGCTGGGGAGAGCGGGATATAAATAAAATTTATTATTATTATTATTAGGGTTAGGGTTAGGGTCGGGGTTAGGGTTAGGGTTAGGGTCAGGGTCAGGGTCAGGGTCAGGGTCAGGGTCAGGGTCAGGGTCAGGGTCAGGGTTAGGGTGAGGGTGAGGGTGAGGGTTAGAATTAGGGTTAGGGTGAATGACCACCGAAAGAACAATCCAAGTTTATTTGTCCTCTTTCTATTGAGATCTAACCAAAACACCCATGCTTGATTTGAGCTGATAGCAAACATGTCACTCTGCGATTTTTGGGTGAATGTGCATTCTAAACCCAAAAACACCAATTTGAAATCAGACCTTTATCATCTTCTTTTTATGTAGATGGAACCCAAAACACCTTTTTGCATTGGTCGGGGGTGATTCCCAAAAAACACCATGCGAATTGAAATAAGACCAATCAAAGCTTATTCGTCTTCTTTCTACGCATATGGAAGCGAAAATACGGTGTTGCGTTATTTTGGTCTCATTACAAACACTTTGCGATTTCTGGGTCAATGTGCATTAAAACCAAAGAACACGACTTGAAATAAGCGAAGTCCAAGATTCTTCTTTCTATGTAGCTGGAACAGAAAACAACCTGTTTGGCTTTGTTTTGGCTTATTACACTTCGCTTTGCTAGGGTTAGGGTTAGGGTGAGGGTTAGTGTTAGGGTTAGGGTCGGGGTGAATGACCACAAAAAGAACAATCCAAGCTTATTCGTCCTCTTTCTATTGAGGTGGAACCAAAACACCTATGCTTGATTTGGGCTGTTAAAAAACATGTCACTCTGCGATTTTTGGGTGAGTGTGCATTCTAACCCCTAAAAGACCAATTTGAAATAAGCCCAATCAGAGTTTTATCATCTTCTTTTTATGTAGATGGAACCCAAAATACTGTTTTGCTTTGGAAGGGGGTGATTCCCAAAAAACGCCATGCGAAGTGAAATAAGACCAATCAAAGCTTATTCGGCTTCTTTCTACGCATATGGAATCGAAGAGACGGTGTTGCGCCATTTTCGTTTCATTACACACACTTTGCGATTTCTGGGTCAATGTGCATTAACACCAAAGAACACGACTTGAAATAAGCGAAATCCAATATTCTTCTTTCTATGTAGCTGGAACACAAAACAACCTGTTTGGCTTTGTTTAGGCTTATTACACTTCGCATTGCTAGGGTTAGGGTTAATGTTAAGATTAGGGTTAGGGTTAGGGTTAGGGTTAGGGTTGGGGTTGCGGTTAGGGTTAGGGTAAGCGTTAGGATTAGGATTAGGGTTAGGGTTAGGCTGAGGGTTAGGGTTGGGGTTAGCGTTAGGGTTATGGTTAGGGTTGCGGTTGCGGTTAGGGTTGGGGTTAGGGTTAGGGTTAGGGTTAGGGTTAGGCTTAGGCTTAGGGTTAGGGTTAGGGTTAGGGTTAGGGTTAGGGTTAGGGTTAGTGTTAAGGTTAAGGTTAAGGTTAGGGTTAGGGTTAGGGTTAGGGTTAGGGTTAGGGTTAGGGTTAGGGTTAGGGTTAGGGTTAGGGTTAGTTTTAGGGTGAATGACCACCGAAAGAACAATCCAAGCTTATTTGTCCTCCTTCTATTGAGATGGAAACAAAACACCTATGCTTGATTTGGGCTGATAACAAAAATGTCACTCTGCGATTTTTGAGTGAACATGCATTCTAACCCCCAAAACACCATTTTGAAATAAGCCCAATCAGAGCTTTATCATCTTCTTTTTATGTAGATGGAACGCAAAACACCTTTTTGCTTTGGTTGGGGGTGATTCCGGTGCACACCCAAAAAACACCATGCGAATTGAAATAAGACCAATCAAAGCTTATTCATCTTCTTTCTACGCATATGGAAGCAAAAAGACGGTGTTGTGTTGTTTTGGTTTCATTACACACACTTTGCGATTTCTGGGTCAATGTGCATTAACACCAAAAAACACGACTTGAAATAAGCGAAATTCAAGATTCTTCTTTCTATGTAGCTGGAACCCAAAACAACCTGTTTGGCTTTGTTTAGGCTTATTACCCTTCTCTTTGCTAGGGTTATCAAGCATAGGTGTTTTGGTTCCATCTCAATAAACAGAGGACAAATAAGCTTGGATTGTTCTTTCGGTGGTCATTCACCCTGAGCCTAACCCTAACCCTAACCCTAACCCTAACCCGAACCCGAACCCGAACCCGAACCCTAATTCTAAACCTAACCCTAACCCTAACCCTAACTCTCACTCTCACTCTCACTCTCACTCTCACTCTCACTCTCACTCTCACCATAACCCTAACCCTAACCCTAACCCTAACCCTAACCCCAACCCCAACCATAACCGTAACCCTAACCCTAACCCTAACCCTAACCCTAACCCTATCAAAGCGAAGTTTAATAAGCCTAAACAAAGCCAAAAAGGTTGTTTTGTGTTCCAGCTACATAGAAAGAAGAATCTTGGATTTCGCTTATGTCAGAGCTGCCCAAGGTCCCAGCTCACAAAGGACCAACGCCACTTCGTTGTTATATACAAAAGTCTTTATTGAAGTTCAGTTTGTCTTTCACATCAGCAGCGTGCAGCTCTACGTCTGAGACTCTAGACCGCCGAAGCTCCGTCTGAGGCTCCGCCCCCATACACCAGTTTAAGACCCGAGCCTTGCTCCACCTCTTCCTTTGCTCTTTCCTCCTCTGGGCCCTCCTGCCAGCTGGGTTCTCGCCCTTCCTAGGCTCATCTGACGCTGAGTCCCCTGAGTCTTCCCCCTGCCTCCGGCGGGCTTTAGGACCTGGTTCCCCATCTGGGCTTTCTGCTGTCCTGCGCGCCTGTGCATTTGAACTTGACGCGCGCGCCCAGCCGGCAACCTTCCTCCTGACCGTTACACTGCTCCTGTCACTGCTTCCCCCTTCGGGGAGGCTAGCTGGACCTGACCTTCCCTCCGTTCCCCCACTCTCCGATAGAGGCGTGGTCAGCCCTGACTCATCTTCACTCCCTGCTGGAGGAGATGCTGCCCCTGACACCTGGGACTCTTCCCCCCCACTATGCTCTGGTGGGGAAGCTGGTCCTGATCTCCAGCTGCTGCTTTGGGAGTCCCCGCTGGCCCCCCGTTCTTGGTGTGTTCCCACTGGGACCCCCCTTGCCCTGACCATCGGCGCCTCCTTCTGGGAATCTTCTGATTCGCTGGAGAAGCTCATGGAATCTCTCAGGTCACTGCCGTACTCCCCTACGCTGCCCTCAGATCCTTCCTCTTCGCTCTCCATCTCCTCTCTCCCCTGTGCCTCTGCTCCTGAGCCCCTGACATCCATCCCCCCTCGAAGCCCCCCTTCCCCCCTCCCCCTCTTCTGGGGCGGGTTCCGGGTGCTCCAGTGCTGTGGGGGTGAGTGTGGGATACAGTTCCTTCCCCCTGGCGTGTGGCCGACCAGTTGGAGCCGGCCAGCCCGTAATGGGCT
Organism: Podarcis bocagei; assembly: GCF_964188305.1. Lineage (NCBI taxonomy): Eukaryota > Metazoa > Chordata > Lepidosauria > Squamata > Lacertidae > Podarcis > Podarcis bocagei. Next base: position 80,307 of record NW_027670222.1, on the reverse strand, counting down.
CGTCGACGGCAATCTCCTCTGCTTCCATCTCTCTGCATTCGTGTTCGAACCCAAAGTCCTCCCCCAACACGTCCATGTCCGTCTCTCCCCCTGTTACCTCGGGTGATGCTGCGTGACAGGGCCCCCTCAGCAGTTCCCTGCTCCACCCCACCTCCGGTTGAGTTTCCCACCAATAAGAGTGGTCTGTGGCAGACCCCGAGGGAGAACCCTCCGGGGAGCTTGTGTCCGGCGCCGTCTCCTCAGCTGATGAGAACCCCTGGAACGTGCTGGTTGAAAGTGTGGGTGTGAAAAGCCAGTCGTCGAAATAATCTGCCGGCATAGGTCTGTGCGGGAAGAGTGCATGGAACTCGTCTTTGAGGTGGTGCTCCTCCAAGGTATAGTCCAGCACCCACCTGTTGGCGCTTGCCGGGGTACCTTCCCTGGCGAGGAGATATTCAACTCCCTCTTCCCCCCATCTTGAGTCTAAAATCTCCGTGACCTCGTTGAGTGGCGCCGCCCTCGGTGACCCCTCCCCCGTTGGCGACTTTCTGAGTGGGTGAGGTGCGGTCCCTGGCGCCTGAAACCTGTGGGGTTCCTTGTAGGGTGTGAGGACTGACCTATGCAACACCGGGTGCATTCTGGAGCCCTCCGGGAGTGTTAACCGGAAGGCCACTGGGTTGATTTGTGCCTCGACTTGGCAAGGCCCTAGCTGCTTGTGTTTGAGCTTCTTCTTAGCTAACGTTCTGGCCGGCACTGCCTGGGCCGCTAACCAGACCCAGTCCCCCACCTGGATGTCTTCCCCGACTCTCCTGTGCCTGTCTGCCTGCACTTTGTAGGCGTGTTTTGCTAGTTCCAAGGTCCTGCGGAGTTGCTCGTGGACCTCCTGTAACTCTGCTGCCAAGTGTTCTGCTCCCCGTGGCTCCCCCTCCCCCTTCGTCTCTAACCCCGGGAAGGTTCTGGGATGCCGCCCATTGTTGGCGAAGAACGGTGTCACCCCTGTAGACCCGTGCTTCGTGTTGTTGTAGGCAAACTCGGCCAGCGGTAGGTAGTCCACCCAGGTCGAGGGCTGTTGATTCGCATAGCATCACAGGTACTGCTGCATGATGGCGTTGACCCTCTCTGCTTGTCCGTTGGTCTGCGGGTGTCGTGCCGACGCTAAGTTGATCTTGACGTTCAGGATGCCCAGAAGCTTCTGCCAGAAGCTCGAGACGAATTGGCGACCACGGTCGGACAGGATGGACCATGGTAAGCCGTGAACTTTGAACACGTGTTCTACGAACAGCTTGGCGGTCTGTTCCGCTGTGGCCACCTTCGCGCAAGGAATGAAGTGCGCCATCTTGGTGAACAGGTCGACGACCACGAGTACCGCTGTTTTGCCTCGCGAGCTGGGCAGATCTGTGACAAAGTCCAGGGCCACCCTCTCCCACGGTTCGAGCGGCGTCTGTAGCGGTTCCAGCAGTCGCGCCGGCTTCCTATGCACTGGTTTGGCCCTTTCGCATGTGTCACACCTAGAGACGTAATCCGCGACCTCTCCCCTCATCTGGGGCCACCAAAAGTCTCTGGCCACTAATTCCGCCGTCTTGTCCTTGCCGAAGTGCCCAGCACTGGGCGCGTCGTGTAACTGCTGCAGGACTTTCGCGCGGAGGTCGTCTCCCGGCACGTAGAGAGCCCCTTTGCGGGTGAGCAGCCCGTCGCGTATCTGGAACTCGCCGTCCTTCGCTGTGCCTCTCCGCACCTCCTCCATTTTGAATTGTGCGAAGGCATCCGTCTGCAGCGCGCGACACACTGCGTCCAGGTCCACGGTGGCTGAAGCGCATTCCCACGCTTTCGGTGCGAAAATGTGTTTGGCCGCCACCGGTGCCGCTTCCTCGAGATACTGCGGTTTCCTGGATAGTGCATCTGCCATGACGTTGTTGTCTCCCGGGATGTATTCTATCCGGAAGTCGAAATCCGCAAAGAACTCCGCCCAGCGGATGTGTCTCTGGTTCAGGAACCGCGCCGTGCGCCAGTACTCCAGTTTCTTATGGTCCGTGCGGACCTGCACAGTGTGTCTGGCTCCGATGAGGAAGTGCCGCCACGCCTTGAAGGCTGCATGAATGGCCAGCAAGTCCCTGTCCCAGATGGTGTAGTTCTGTTTCGACTTGTCCACCCAGTAGCTCCCTGCCATCGACCGTGACAACGTTTAGGGGCATTGTGGCTGGCAGGAGCGCTATGCGATGTAGCTTGATGAAGTCCACTCCTACAAAGTCTGCATTACTACCAGAGTCAATGGTGATAGGGACTTCCAGGGTGTGTCCATTGGGCAGCTGGAGCGATGCGGTGAGTTGCACCACTGGTTTGGGTGGGAGGGGGTCTGTGGGGTGCAAAATCTCTGGGGACTGCTTCACTGATTCGCCTGGCTGGGCCCCAGTGCCTCTGCCTCCAACCAGGCTTCGTCGTTTCCCTGCAGCTGTTCCCCCTGCTGAACTGCTCCCCTTACTGTTGCTGAGGCTGCAGTGTGCTTCTGGATCCTCTGGGGACACTCTTTGGCCATGTGCTGTGCACTGTCGCAGATAAAACACTTCCTGTTCCCTCTAAGAGCCTTCGCCTTGACTGCTCCTGGTGGTTGGGCTCCGGTTGCTGTCTGAGCCCTGGCACCACCTTTCTCCATCGGCTCTTCTCCCCCCCCCCAGTGGAGGCGTGGATTGCGCGTGCCCTGTCTCCCTGGGTAGGAAGGGAGTTGTTCTGGCTGGTGTGCGTGCCATACGTCCCTCATCCCTGCTCCAAGGGCGTTCTTCCAGGCGCACTCCTATCGCCAGCGCTCTCTGGTCGACTTCTGTGGTATTGTTAGGTCTCTCCCCCCTCGCCAGCTCATCTTTCACGGCCCCATTTAGCCCCTCCCAGAACAGATCCCTCACGTCAGCTGAGTCCTTCTCCCAGCCCAGCACATTAACTAGCGCAAAAAAGCGGGAGTGATATTGTCTCACCGTGGCTCTGCCTTGCTTCAGCCCGTGCATTTCCCTCCTGGCCACATCCACATCTACCGTTGATTTAAAACAAGAGTCCATAGCCTCGATAAATGCTTTTGAATCTTGGAGGGCGGGATTATTTTCGCGCCATAAATTGCGCAGCCACGATTTAGCTTCCCCATGCAGATGAGTTATTATGAAGCCTACTTTCTCCTCCTCATCTCTAAAGTCTTTCCGAAGCAAATTGAGCGCGAGAACTATGTCTGCTCTGAAGTTAGGATACTGCTCCAGGTTCCCGTCGAAATGGGCTACGATGCTGCCCCCCCGTTTCCCGAGGCCAACTCCCTCCGGCTTGGGTCCTGGCAGCCCCTCTTTGCCCCAACGTTCCCACCTGGCTTGCAGATCTTATTACAAGCGAGTTGTAATAAGCCTAAACAAAGCCAAGCAGGTTGTTTTGTGTTACAGCTACATAGAAAGAAGAATCTTGGATTTCACTTATTTCAAGTCGTTTTCTTTGGAGTTAATGCACATTGACCCAGAAATCGCAAAGTGTATGTAATGAAACCAAAATAACACAACACCTTCTTTTTGCTTCCGTATGCGTAGAAAGAAGACGAAGAAGCTTTGATTGGACTTATTACAATTCGCATGGTGTTTTTTGGGTGTGCACCAGAATCACACCCAACCAAAGCAAAAAGGTGTTTTGGGTTCCACCTACATAAAAGAAGATGCTAAAGCCCTGATTGGGCTTATTTCAAATTGGTGTTTTTTTGGTTAGAATGCACATTCACCCAAAAATCGCAGAATGACATGTTTTTTATCAGCCGAAATCAAGCGTAGGTGTTTTGGTTCCATCTCAATAGAAGGAGGACAAATAAGCTTGGATTGTTCTTTCGGTGGTCATTCACCCGAACCCGAACCCGAACCCGAACCCGAACCCGAACCCTAACCCTAACCCTAACCCTAACCCTAACCCTAACCCTAACCCTAACCCTAACCCCAACCCTAACCCTAAACCTAACCCTAACCCTAGCAAAGCGAAGTGTAATAAGCCTAAACAAAGCCAAACAGGTTGTTTTGTGTTTTGGGTTCCATCCAGTCAGCAAAAAGGTGTTTTGTGTTCCATCCAGTCAGTCTGACATCAATACCAGGGAAGATTCTGGAGCAGATAATTAAGCAAACAGTCTGTGAGCGCCTAAAAAGGAAAGCTGTGATCACCAATAGTCAGCATGGATTTCTGAAAAATAAGTCATGTCAGACTAACCTGATCTCATTTTTTGACAGAATTACAAGCCTGGTAGATGAAGGGAACGCAGTGGATGTAGCCTACTTTCATTTCAGCAAGGCATTTGACAAGGTGCCTGTCAGGGGCTCAGGAGCAGAGGAACAGGGGAGGAAGGAAATGGAGAGCGAAGGGGAAGAATCTGAGGGCAGCGTACGGGGGTATGACAGTGACCCGAGAGATTCCATGAGCTTCTCCAGCGGATCGGAAGATTCCCAGAAGGAGGCGCCGATGGTCAGGGCAAGGGGGGTCCCGGGGGGGGCGCACCAGAAACAAGGGGCCAGCGGGGACTCCCAAAGCAGCAGCGGGAGATCAGGACCAGCTTCCCCACCAGAGCGTAGTGGGGGGGAAGAGTCCCAGGTGTCAGGACCAGCGTCTCCCCCAGCAGGGAGAGAAGATGAGTCAGGGCTGACCACGCCTCTATCGGAGAGTGGGGGAACGGAGGGGAGGTCAGGTCCAGCTAGCCCCCCCCCCGAAGGGGGAAGCAGTGACAGGAGCTGTGTAACGGTCAGGAGGAAGGTTGCCGGCTGGGCGCTCGCGCCAAGTTCGAATGTACAGGTGTGTGGGACAGCAGAAAACCCGGATTGGGAACCAGGTCCTAAAGCCCACCAGAGGCAGGGGGAAGATTCAGGGGACTCAGCGTCAGAAGAGTCTAGGAAGGGCAAGACCCCAGCGGACGGGCGGAACCAGAGGAGGAAAGAGCAAAGGAAGAGGTGGAGCAAGGCCAGAGTCTTAAACTGGTGTCTGGGGGGAGGAGACTCAGACGGAGCTTCGGCGGTCTAGAGTTTCAGACGTAGAGCTACACGCCGCGGCTGTGGAAGCGAAACTCAACTTCAATAAAGACTTTTGTATATAACAATGAACCGGCGTTGGTCCTTTGTGAGCTGGGACCTTGGGCAGCTCTGACAGTGCCCCATGATATTCTTGTAAAGAAGCTGGTAAAATGCAGTCTTGACTATGCTACCACTCAGTGGATTTCTAACTGGCTGACTGACCGAACCCAAAGGGTGCTCATCAATGGTTCCTCTTCATCCTGGAGAAGAGTGACTAGTGGGGTGCCACAGGGTTCTGTCTTGGGCCCGGTCTTATTCAACATCTTTATCAACGACTTGGATGATGGACTCAAGGGCATCCTGATCAAATTTGCAGATGACACTAAACTGGGAGGGGTGGCTAACACCCCAGAGGACAGGATCACACTTCAAAACGACCTTGACTGATTAGAGAACTGGGCCAAAACAAACAAGATGAATTTTAACAGGGAGAAATGTAAAGTATTGCACTTGGGGGAAAAAAATGAGAGGCACAAATACAAGATGGGTGACACCTGGCTTGAGAGAAGTACATGTGAAAAGGATCTAGGAGTCTTGGTTGACCACAAACTTGACATGAGCCAACAGTGTGACGCGGCAGCTAAAAAAGCCAATGCAATTCTGGGCTGCATCAATAGGAGTATAGCATCTAGATCAAGGGAAGTAATAGTGCCACTGTATTCTGCTCTGGTCAGAGCTCACATGAAGTACTGTGTCCAGTTCTGGGCACCACAGTTCAAGAAGGACACTGACAAAATGGAACGTGTCCAGAGGAGGGCAACCAAAATGGTTTAAGGTCTGGAAACGATGTCTTATGAGGAACGGCTAAGGGAGTTGGGCATGTTTATCCTGGAGAAGAGGAGGTTAAGGGGTGATATGATAGCCATGTTCAAATATATAAAAGGATGTCACATAGAGGAGGGAGAAAGGTTGTTTTCTGCTGCTCCAGAGAAGCGGACACGGAGCAATGGATCCAAACTACAAGAAAGAAGATTCCACCTAAACATTAGGAAGAACTTCCTGACAGTAAGAGCTGTTCGACAGTGGAATTTGCTGCCAAGGAGTGTGGTGGAGTCTCCTACTTTGGAGGTCTTTAAGCAGAGGCTTGACATCCATATGTCAGGAGTGCTCAGATGATGTTTCCTGCTTGACAGGGGGTTGGACTCGATGGCCCTTGTGGTCTCTTCCAACTCTATGATTCTATGATTCTACATAAAAAGAAGATGATAAAGCTGTGATTGGGTTATTTCAAATTGGTATTTTTGGGGTTAGAATGTACATTCACCCAAAAATCGCAGAGTGACATGTTTTTATCAGCCCAAATCAAGGATAGGTGTTTTGGTTCCACCTCAATAGAAAGAGGACAAATAAGCTTGGATTGTTCTTTCAGTGGTCATTCACCCTGACCCTAACCCTGACCCTAACCCTAACCCTAACCCTAACCCTAACCCTAACCCTAACCCTAACCCTAACCCTAACCTTAACCCCAACCCTAACCCTAACCCAAACCCGAACCCGAACCTGAACCCAAACCCGAACCCGAATCCGAACCCGAACCCGAACCCGAACCCGAACCCGAACCCGAACCCTAAACCCAATCCGAACCCGAACCCGAACCTTAACCCGAACCCGAACCCTAACCCTAACCCTAACCCTAACCCTAACCCTAACCCTAACCCTAACCCTAACCTTAACCTTAACCTTAACCTTAACCTTAACCCTAACCCTAACCCTAACCCTAACCCTAACCCTAACCCTAACCCTAACCCTGACCCTAACCCCAACCCCGACCCTAACCCCAACCCCACCCTAACCCTGACCCTAGCAAAGCGAAGTTAAATAAGGCTAAACAAAGCCAAACAGGTTGTTTTCTGTTCCAGCTACATAGAAAGAAGAATCTTGGATTTCGCTTATATGAAGTCTTGTTCTTTGGTGTTAATGCACATTGACCCAGAAATCGCAAAGTGTGTGCAATGAGAGCAAAATAACACAACACCGCCTTTTCGCTTCCATATGCGTAGAAAGAAGCCGAATAAGCTTTGATTGGTCTTATTTCAATTCGCATGGTGTTTTTTGGGAATCACCCCCGACGATAGCAAAAAGGTGTATTGAGTGCTGTCAGGGGTTCAGGGACAGAGGCACAGGGGAGGCAGGAGATGGAGAGCGATTGGGAAGAATCCCAGGACAGCAAGGAGGAGGATGACATTGGCCCGAGGGATTCCATGAGCCTCTCCAGCGAATCAGAGGATTCCCAGAAGGGGGCGCCTGTGGTCAGGACAAGGGGGGTCCCAGGGGGGACGCATCAGGGACAAGGGGCCAGCAGGGAATCCCAAAGCGGCAGCTGGAAATCAGGACCGGCTTCCCCACCAGAGCGTGGCGAGGGGGGGGAGTTCCAGTGTGTCAGGGGAAGTAGCTCCGTCAGCAGGAGTGGAGGGAAGGTCAGAACAAGCCATCTTCCCGGAAGGGGAGGGGAGCAGTGAAGGGAGTAATGTAACGATCAGAAGGAAGGTTGGGAGTTGGGCACCGCGCGCCAAGTTCAAATGTACAGGCGCGCGGGAAAACAGAGAGCCCGGATGAAGAGCCAGGTCCTAAAGCCCGCAGGAGGGAGGGGGAGCAGTCTGGGGATTCGGCATCAGAGGAATCCAGGAGGGGCGAAACCCCGGCGGGCAGGAAGACCCTGCGGAAAAGGGAAGAAAGAAGGAGGTGGAGCAGAGCAAGGCTCTTAAACTGGTGCAGGGGAGGGTCTGACTCAGAGGGGACTTCAATGGTCTAGCGTTACAGACGTAGAGCTGCGCGCCGCGGCTGTGAAGCTGATAATGAACTTCAATAAACATTTCTGTATATAAAGAGCAACCGGCGTTGGTCCTTTGTGAGCTGGGACCTGAGGCAGCCCTGACAGTAAGTCCCCTCTCTACCTGCAATTTTTTTTTTTTTTTTTGCAAGCTCACGAAGTTTGGCAGACATGACTACGGAGGAGCAGCTGGCAGCCCTGCAGAACGCAGTCTCGCAGCTTTCCACTGAGGTAGTGGTCTCCAGAAAGAAAGGAGAGGAAGCAGAAGCGCGTTGCAAGGATCTGCAAGCCAGGTGGGAACGTGCGTGCAAGGAAGGGTTCCCGGGGTCCAGGTCAGAGGGAATTGGACTCGGAAAGCGGGGGGGCAGCTTGGTAGCCCACTTCGATGGGAATCTGCAGCACTATCCCAGTTTCAGAGCAGATGTCATTTATGCGCTGAATTTGCTTCGGAAGGACTTTAGAGATGAGGAGGAGAAAGTGGGCTTCATAATATCCCACCTGCATGGGGAAGCTAAAGCCTGGCTGCGCAATTTATGGCGCGACGTGGATCCTGCCCTAAGGGATTCAGACGCATTCATCGCGGCCATGGACGCTTGTTTCCAATCTACCGTGGATATAGACGTAGCAAGACGAGAAATGCATGGATTGCGCCAGGGCAAGGCTACAGTGCGACAATACCACTCCCGCTTCTTTGCATTGCTGAATGTGCTGGGCTGGGAAAAGGACTCCGTGGCAGTGAGAGATTTGTTCTGGGAGGGGCTCAATGCATCCGTCAAAGATGAGCTGGCAAGGGGGGACAGACCTCGGACCATCGCAGAGGTGGTACAGAGAGCGCTCACGATAGGAGTGCGCCACGAAGAACGCCCTTGGCACAGTGATGAGGGTCGCCAGGTGCGCGCACCAGCTAGAACGCCTCCTTTTCTTCCCAGGGACCTAGGGCACACGCACCCCACGCCTCCGCTGGGGGAGGGGGAGGAACCAATGGAGATTGGTGGTGCCAAGGCTCAGACGGCAGCCAGAGCCCCAGCACAAGGAGCAGCCAAGATGAAGCCTCCTAGAGGGGGCAGGAAGTGTTACATCTGTGACAGTGCGCAACACATGGCCAAAGAGTGTCCCCAGAGGCTCCAGAAGCACACTGCAGCCTTGGCAACAGTAAAAGAAGCAGTGCAGCGGGGGGGGGGGCAGCTTCAGGGAAACGACAATGCCTGGCTGGAAGCAGAAGCACTGGGGCCCAGCCAGGCAAGTCAATGAAGCAGTCCTCAGAGATCTTACAAGCCACAGACCCCCTCCCACCCAAACCAGTGGTGCAGCTCACCGCATCGCTCCAGTTGCCAAGTGGACTCACCCTGGAAGTCCCTATTACCATTGACTCTGGAAGTAACGCGGACTTCGTGGGGGCGGAGTTCATTAAGCAGCATCGCATAGCGCTCCTACCAGCCACGCTTCCCTTAAACGTCGTCACAGTCGATGGCAGGAAGCTGCTGGGCAGGCAGGTGGTACACCAAACACCACCCATGGTGATGCAGATTGGAAATCACCGCGAGGTCATCAGCTTCAACGTCACCCACCTGTCAGACACACCTATAGTGTTAGGCATGAGTTGGCTAGATAGACACAGCCCAGCTTTAGCGTGGTACCAGCGGCAGCTGACCTTCGGCTCATCCTACTGCACACAGCACTGCATCCAGACCGGCCAGGAAGAGGAGGGCCAGGAGGATGGGCAGCAGATGCACCTAGGCATGGTGCAGGCGGTGCCCCACAAGTACAAGGAGTTTTTGGAGGTCTTCTGCGAAAAGGAGGCTGACCAGGTGCCCCCTCACCGGCCCTACGACTGCGCGATTGACCTCCTGCCAGGGGCGACGCTGCCGACGGGGAAGCTGTATTCCATGTCCGAAAAGGAAGGTTAGAAGTTGGGCGCGCGCGCCAAGTTCAAATGTGCAGGCGCGCGGAAGAACAGGGAGCCCGGAGGAGGAGCCAGGTCCCAAAGCCCGCAGGAGGGAGGGAGAGCAGTCTGGGGATTCAGCGTCAGGGGAATCCAGGAGGGGCGAAACCCCAGCGGGCAGGAAGACCCTGCGGAAAAGGAGAGAAAGGAAGAGGTGGAGCAGCGCAAGCTTCTTAAACTGGTGCAGGGGAGGGACTGACTCAGAGGGGACTTCAACGGTCTAAGCATAACAGACGTGGGGCTGCGCGCCTCGGCTGTGGAGCGGAAAATGAACTGCAATAAACTTCTTTGTATATAAAGTAAACCGGGCGTTGGTCCTTTGTGAGCTGGGACCTGAGGCAGCCCTGACACCCGCGCAATCGGAAGGAGGTCCAGAGGTTCGTCGACTTCGCCAACTTTTACCGCAAGTTCATCAGGGGTTTCGCGAAGGAGACGGCGGCTATCACAGACACCCTCAGTTCCAAAAAGAAAAAGTTCACCTGGACGGACCAGGCGGAACAGTCTTTTCGGAGACTCAAGAGCCTCTTCGCGTCCGAAGAACAGCTGCTACACGTGAACCCCAGCAAACCAATGCAGGTTGAGACTGACTCCTCAGACAGAGCGGTGGGGGCGGTCCTGTTGCAGGAAGATCCGCAAGGGAACTGGAGGTCCTGCGCTTTCTACTCCAGGAAGCTCAGCAAGTCGGAACAGAACTACACCATCTGGGACAGGGAGTTGCTGGCCATTCATGCGGCCTTCAAGGCGTGGCGGCACTTCCTCATCGGAGCCAGACACACGGTGCAGGTGCGCACAGACCACAAGAACCTGGAGTATTGGCGCACGGCGAAGCTGCTGAGCCAGAGGCACATACGCTGGGCGGAGTTCTTTGCGGATTTCGACTTCAGGATAGAATACATCGTGGGAGACAACAACGTCATTGCAGTTGCACTCTCCAGGAAGCCGCAGTATCTCGAGGAAGCGGCACCGGAGGCGGCCAAACACATTTTCGCACCGCAGGCGTGGGCATGCGCCTCAGCCACCGTGGACCTGGACGCGGTGCGTCGCGCGCTGCAGACAGATCCGTTCGCACAATCCAAGATGGAGGAGGTGCGAAGGGGCACGGCGAAGGACGACGAGTTCCAGATACGCGACGGACTGCTAACCCGCAAAGCTGCTCTCTACGTGCCGGGGGACGACCTACGCGCGAGAGTCCTGCAGCAGTTGCACGACGCGCCTAGCGCGGGTCACTTCGGCAATGAAAAGACGGCGGAATTAGTAGATGCGAGGAGAAGTTGCGGATTACGTCGCTAGGTGTGACACTTGCCAGAGAGCCAAACCAGTGCACAGGAAGCCGGCAGGACTGCTGGAACCGCTGCAGACGCCACTAGAGCCTTGGGAGAAGGTGGCGCTGGACTTTGTTACTGACCTGCCCAGTTCGCGAGGCAAGACAGCTGTACTAGTGGTTGTAGACCTGTTCACCAAGATGGCACACTTCATTCCTTGCGCGAAGGTGGCCACAGCGGAACAGACCGCCAAGCTGTTCATAGACCACGTGTTCAGAGTTCACGGTTTGCCACGGTCCATCCTGTCCGACCGGGGTCGCCAATTCATCTCCAGTTTCTGGCAGAAGCTGCTGGGTATCCTGAACGTCAAGATTAACTTAGCGTCGGCGAGACATCCGCAGACCAACGGACAAGCGGAGAGGGTCAACGCCATCATGGAGCAGTACCTGCGATGCTACGCGAATCAACAGCCTGCGACTTGGGTGGACTACCTACCGCTGGCCGAGTTTGCCTACAACAACACAAAGCACGCGTCCACGGGGGTGACACCGTTCTTCGCCAACAATGGGCGGCATCCCAGAACCTTCCCGGGGTTAGAGACGACGGCGCAGGGGGAGCCGCAGGGAGCAGAGCACTTAGCAGCAGAGTTACAGGAGGTTCACGAGCAACTCCGACGGCACTTGGAACTAGCTAAACACGCCTACAAAGTGCAGGCAGACAGGCACAGGAGAGTCGGGGAAGACATCCAGGTGGGGGACTGGGTATGGTTAGCGGCCCAGGCGGTGCCGGCCAAGTCGTTAGCTAAGAAGAAGCTAGGGCACAAGCAGCTAGAACCGTACCAAGTCGAAGCACAAATCAATCCAGTAGCCTACCGGTTGACTCTCCCGGAAGGCTCCAGAATGCACTTTGTTACTTTCATAGGTCGGTGCTCACACCCTACAAGGCACCACACAGGTTTCAGGAGCCAGGAACCACACCAGACCCACGCAGAAAGTCACCAGAGGGGAGGAAGTCACCGAGGGCGGCGACACTCAACGAGGTCGGATTGGATTGTTCTTTCGGTGGTCATTCACCCTGACCCTAACCCTAACCCTAACCCTAACCCTAACCCTAACCCTAACCCTAACCCTAACCCTAACCCTAACCCCAACCCCAACCCCAACCCTAACATTAACCCTAACCCTATCAAAGCGAAGTGTAATAAGCCTAAACAAAGCCAAACAGGTTGTTTTGTGTTCCAGGTACATAGAAAGAAGAATCTTGGATTTCGCTTATTTCAAGTCGTGTTCTTTGGTGTTAATGCACCAGAAATCGCAAAGTGTGTGTAATGAGAGCAAAATAACACAACACCGTCTTTTCCCTTCCATATGCGTAGAAAGAAGACGAATAAGCTATGATTGGGCTTATTTCAATTCGCATGGTGTTTTTTGGGAATCACCCCCCAATTAAGGCAAAAAGGTGTTTTGGGTTCCATCTACTTAAAAAGAAGATGATAAAGCTCTGATTGGGCTTATTTCAAATTCATGTTTTTGAGGTTAGAATGCACATTCACTCAAAAATCGCAGAGTGATATGTTTGTTATCAGCCCAAATCAAGCATAGGTGTTTTTGTTCCATCTCAAGAGAAAGAGGACGAATAAGCTTGGATTGTTCTTTCGGTGGTCATTCACCCAGACTTTAACCCTAACCCTAACCCTAACCCTAACCCTAACCCTAACCCTAACCCTAACCCTAACCCTAACCCTAACCCTAAACCTAAACCTAACCCTAAACCTAAACATAACCTTAACCTTAACCCTAACCCTAACCCTAACCCTAACCCTAACCCTAACCCTAACCCAAACCCAAACCCAAACCCAAACCCTAACGCTAACCCCAACCGTAACCGCAACACCAACCCTAACCATAACCCTAACGCTAACCCTAACCCTAACCGCAACCCTAACCCTAACCCTAACACTAGCAAAGCGAAGTGTAATAAGCCTAAACAAAGCCAAACAGGTTGTTGTGTGTTACAGCTACATAGAAAGCATAATCTTGGATATCACTCGTTTTCTTTGGTATTTATGCACATTGACTTAAAAATCGCAAAGTGTGTGTAATGAAACCAAAATAACACAATACCGTCTTTTCGCTTCCATGTGCGTAGAAAGAAGACGAATAAGCTTTGATTGGACTTATTTCAATTTGCATGGTGTTTTTTGGGTGTGCACCAGAATCACCCCCAACCAAACCAAAAAGGTGTTTTGGGTTCCATCAACATAAAAAGAAGATGATATAGCTCTGATTGGGCTTATTTCAAATTGGTGTTTTGGGGGTTAGAATGCACATTCACTGAAAAATCGCAGAGTGACATGTTTGTTATCAGCCCAAATCAAGCATAGGTGTTTTGGTTGAATCTCAATAGAAAGAGGACGAATAAACTTGGATTGTTCTTTCGGTGGTGTCAGGGCTGCCTCAGGTCTCAGCTCACAAAAGACCAACGCCAGGCTCTTCTTATATACAAGGATGTTTATTGCAGTTCATTTTCGGTTCCACAACCGAGGCGCGCAGCCCCGCGTCTCTTAGGCTAGACATTTGAAGTCCCCTCTGAATCGGTCCCGCCCCTACACCAGCTTAAGAGGCTTGTGCTAGTCCACCTCTTCCTGTCTTTCCTTTTCCGCAGGGTCTTTCTGCCCCCCTGGGTTCCTTCTCTCCTGCTCTCTCCTGAAGCGGATTCCTCAGATGCCTGCTCCCCCCTCCTTCGTGCTTTGGGGCCAGGCTCCTCCTCCGGGCTCTCTCCATTTCTGCGCGCCTCCACATTTGAACTTGGCGCGCGTCCGCTACCCCTGACCTTCCTCTTGACACTTACACTACTCCCTGTACTACTCTCCGCCCCTTCCGGCTCTGCTCCGTGTGTTACACTGGGAACTCCACTCTCTTCACTTCGTTCCTGCTGGGAAGCCGGCCCCGATCTCCCACTCCCACTCGGGGTTTCCCTGCTGCTTCCCTGCTCCTGGCAGGTCCCCCCTGTGACCCCCCTTGGCCTGACTAGGGGCGCCCCCTTCTGGGAATCCTCCGATTCACTTGAGAGACTCATGGAAGACCTCAAGTCATTGTCATCCTCTTCCTCACTGTCCTGGGATTCTTCCCCATCGCTCTCCGTCTCCCCCCTCACCTGTGCCTCTGTCCCTGAACCCCTGACATCCATCCCCCCCTCGAAGCCCCCCCTTCCCCCCTCCCGCTGCTCGGGCGCAGGTTCTGGGGGCTCCGTCGTTGCGGAGGTCGCTGCCGGATACAGGTCGTCGACGTCGATCTCCTCTGCTTCCAGTTCGTTGTTTGTGTGCTCGAACCCATGGTCCTCTCCCAACATGTTCACGTCCTCCCCTCCCCCTGTTGCCTGGGTGGGGTCTGCTTGCCAAGGACCCATCCGCCAGCTCGTGCGCCAGTCCTCTTCTTGTTGGTCGTCCCACCAGTAAGAAGGGTCGGTGTCCACCCCCGAACACGATCCCCTTGGAGGGCTCGACTCTGGCGTCGTCTCCTCTGCGGAGGAGAACCCTCGGAAGGTGCTGGCGGAAAGTGTGGGCGTAAAAAGCCAATCGTCGAAAAACTGTGCTGGCATGGGCCTGTGTGGGAAAAGGGCATGGAACCCGTCCTTGAGGAGGGGTTCGTCCAAAGCGTAGTCCGGCACCCAACTGTTGGCGCTGGCCGGGGCGCCCTCCCTGGCGAGAAAATATTCTACTCCCTCTTCCCCCCATCTCGAGTCCAGAATCTCTGTGACCTCGTTGATTGGTTCGTCCCTAGGTGACCTCCCCCTCTTGGGCGACTCTCTGCTCGGTTCTGGTGCCGTCCCTGACTCCTGAAATCTGTGTGGGGCCCTGTAAGGGGTGAGCACCGACCTATGAAAGACCGGGTGCATTCTGGAACCTTCGGGGAGGGCCAGTCGAAACGCTACGGGATTGATCTTGGCCTCAACTTGGTACGGCCCTAGTTGCCTGTGTCCTAGCTTCTTTTTAGCTAACGACTTGGCCGGCATTGCTTGGGACGCTAACCATACCCAGTCTCCCACCTGGATGTCCTCCCCCTCCCTCCTGTGTTTGTCTGCCTGCACCTTATATGCCTGTTTGGCTAGCTCTAAATGTCTCCGTAGCTCGTCGTGGACCTCTTGCAATTCTGCTGCGAAATGGTCGGCTTCCTGTGGCGCCCCCTCCCCCGTCATTACGAGCCCCAGGAAGGTTCTGGGATGCCTTCCATTGTTGGCGAAGAACGGCGTCACCCCCGTCGACGCGTGCTTCGTGTTGTTGTAGGCAAACTCAGCCATCGGCAGGTAATCCACCCAAGCCGCGGGTCGCTGATTGGCGTAACATCTCAGGTACTGCTGCATGATCGCGTTGACCCTCTCCGCTTGGCCGTTGGTCTGCGGATGTCTCGCTGACGACAGGTTGATTTTGACATGCAGAATCCCTAGGAGCTTCTGCCAGAAGCTGGACACGAACTGGCGCCCCCTGTCGGACAGAATGGACCGTGGCAAGCCATGCACCTTGAACACGTGGTCGATGAACAGTTTGGCGGTCTGCTCCGCTGTCGCCACCTTCGCGCAAGGAATGAAATGCGCCATCTTGGTGAACAGGTCTACAACCACAAGCACCGCCGTCTTGCCTCGCGAACTGGGCAGATCAGTGACAAAGTCCAGCGCCACCCTCTCCCACGGTTGCAGTGGCGTCTCCAGCGGTTCCAGCAGTCCCGCTGGCTTCTGGTGCACTGGCTTGGACCTTTGGCATGTGTCACACCTGGCGACGTACTCCGCGACCTCCCCTCGCATCTGGGGCCACCAAAAGTCTCTGGCCACTAATTCCGTCGTCTTTTCCTTGCCGAAGTGGCCAGCGCTGGGTGCGTCGTGCAACTGCTGCAGAACCTTCGCACGGAGATCGTCTCCCGGAACGTAGAGAGCACCTTTACGGGTCAGCAGGCCGTCGCGTATCTGGAACTCGTCGTCCTTCGCTGTGCCTCTCCGCACCTCTTCCATTTTGGACTGTGCGAACGGATCCGTCTGCAACGCGCGCCGCACCGCCTCCAAGTCCACGGCGGCTGAAGCGCACGCCCACGCCTGTGGTGCAAAAATGTGCTTGGCTGCCGCCGGTGCCGCTTCCTCGAGATACTGCGGTTTCCTGGAGAGCGCATCTGCTATGACATTGTTGTCGCCTGGGATGTACTCTATCCTGAAATCGAAATCCGCAAAGAATTCCGCCCAGCGTATGTGCCTCTGGCTCTGTAGCTTCGCCGTGCGCCAGTACTCTAGGTTCTTGTGGTCCGTGCGGACCTGCACGGTGTGCTTGGCTCCGATGAGAAAGTGCCTCCATGCCTTGAAAGCTGCGTGGATGGCCAGCAACTCCCTGTCCCAGATGGTGTAGTTCCGTTCCGACTTGCTGAGCTTCCGGGAGTAGAAAGCACAGGGCCTCCAGTACCCCTGCGGGTCTTCCTGTAAGAGGACGGCCCCCACCGCTCTGTCAGATGCGTCAGTTTCCACCCTCATGGGCCTGCCGGGATTCACGTGTAACAGCTGTTCTTCGGACGCAAAGAGACTCTTAAGTCTCCTGAAGGACTGCTCCGCCTGGTCCGTCCAAGTGAACGTCTTCTTCTTGGAGCTGAGAGTGTCCGTGATAGCTGCCGTCTCCCTGGCGAAACCCCAGATGAACTTGCGGTAACAGTTGGCGAAACCGACGAACCTCTGGACCTCCTTCCGCGTTCGCGGGCTCTTCCAGTCCAACACCGCACGGACCTTGGCGCTGTCCATGGCTAGTCCCCTGTCGGACAGCCTATAGCCCAGAAAATCCACCTCCGTCACGTCGAATTGGCACTTCTCCAGCTTGACGTAGAGCCTGTGCTCCCGTAGCCTCTGCAGGACTTCCTTAACGTCACTCTCATGAGCCTCCGGCGATTCCGAGAAGATAAGAATGTCGTCGAGGAAACATACGCACTTCTTGTAGAGGAGTCCCGCTAGCACGTGATGCATAAAAGCTTGGAAAAAGTGGGAGCCATTTTGGAGACCAAACGGCATAACTCTGTATTCGTAGGTGCCCAACGGTGTGAACATGGCCGTCTTCCACTCATCACCCTCTCGCACGCGTATGAGATTGTATGCGCCGCGGAGATCCAACTTGGTGAAGATCTTCCCTTTCCTCACCGTCGCGAGCAGGTCGTCAATCTTGGGCATGGGAAAGGCCACGGGCTTTGTCTTAGAGTTTATGAATCTGAAGTCTACGATCAGCCTTTTTGGGGGCGTGTCCTTCTTCTTCACAAAAAACACAGGACTGCCCCCTACAGCCTTCGATTCTCGGATGAATCCCCGCTGCAGGTTGTGATCTATGAACTCCCTGAGCTCCTGCAGCTCGTCCTCGGACATGGAATACAGCTTCGCAGTCGGTAGCGTTGTCCCTGGCAAGAGGTCAATTGCGCAGTCGTAGGGCCGGTGGGGTGGCAACTGGTCAGCCTCCTTCTCGCAGAAGACCTCCAAAAACCCCTTGTACTTGAGGGGTACAGCTTGCGCCATGCTGAGCCTCAGCTGCTGCCCTTCCTCTGGGCCCTCCTCCTCTTGACCGGTCTGGATGCAATGCTGCGCGCAGTAGGACGAGCCGAAGGTGAGCTGCCGCTGGTACCACGCCATGGTTGGGCTGTGCCTATCCAGCCAACTCATGCCTAACACTATAGGCGTGTCTGACAGGCGGGTGACGTTGAAACTGATGATTTCTCGGTGATTGCCAATCTGCATCACCATGGGTGGCGTCTGTTGCACCACCTGCCCACCCAGCAACTTCCTGCCATCCACCGTGACGACGTTCAAAGGCAGCGTGGCTGGTAGGAGCTCTATGCGATGCTGCTTGACGAAGTGCACCCCCACGAAGTCTGCGTTGCTCCCACTGTCAATTGTAATGGGGACTTCTAGGGTGCGTCCATTAGGTAGTTGGAGAGTTGCAGTGAGCTGCACCACTGGCTTAGGTGGCAGGGGGTCTGTAGGCTGCAAAAGCGCTGGGGACTGCCCTACTGGCTTGCCTGGCTGTGCCCCAGCATTTCTGCTTCCAGCCAGGCATTGCCGTTTCCCTGAAACTGCTCTTCATGTTGTGCTGCTGCAGTTACTGTTGCTAAGGCTGCAGTGTGCTTTTGGAGCCTCTGGGGACACTCTTTGGCCATGTGCGTCCCACTGTCACAGATGTAACACTTCCTGTTCCCTCTAGGAGGCTTTGTCTTGACTGCTCCGGACGCTGGGGCTCCAGTCGCTGACTGAGCCTTTGCACTCCCCAGTTCCATCGGTTCCTCCCCTGCCTGCAGCTGAGGTGAGGGACGCGTACGTCCTGGATCTCTGGGAAAGAACGGAGGCACTCTAGACGGTGCGTGAAGCTGGCTACCCCCCTCATCGCACCAAGGGCGTTCTTCATGGCGTACTCCAATGGCAAGCGCCCGCTGCACCACGTCTGCCAGGGTTTTAGGTCTGTCCCCCCTTGCCAGTTCGTCTTTCACAGGGCCAGAGAGCCCCTCCCAAAACAAGTCTCTGACTGCCAGAGAATCTTTCTCCCATCGCAGCACATTCAGCAAGGCGAAAAAGCGAGCATGGTACTGGCGTACTGAAGCCTTGCCTTGCCTTAAACCATGCATCTGCTGGCGTGCCACATCCACATCCACGCTAAACTGAAAGCAAGCGTCCATGCATTTGATAAATTCAGCAGAGTCCCTTCGAGCAGGGCAATCCTCGCGCCACAGATTGCGCAGCCAAGCCCTCGCTTCCCCATGCAAGTGGGACACAATGAAACCCACCTTCTCCTCCTCATCTTTAAAGTCATCGCGAAGCAAATGCAACGCATATTCTATGTCTGCTTTAAAACTGGGGTACTGCTTCAGGTTCCCATCGAAGTGGGCTACCAAGGTGCCTCCTCTTCTGCCTAGTGCTACTCCAGCAGCTTTGGCCCCCGGGAACCCCACCTGGCATGCATGATCCCACCTGGCTTGCAGATCTTGGCACCGCTTTTCCGCCTCTTCCCCCCTCTTCTGGGAGACCACTACCTCAGTGGTAAGCTGGGAGACTGTGTTGCGTAGCTCAGCTATCTGCTGCTCCATACTCATGGCTGCCAAACTTCGTGAGCTTTGCAAAAAAAAATTTTGCGTATCTTTGGGAGGGGACTTACTGTCAGGGCTGCCTCAGGTCTCAGCTCACAAAAGACCAACGCCAAGCTCTTCTTATATACAAGGATGTTTATTGCAGTTCATTTTCGGTTCCACAACCGAGGCGCGCAGCCCCGCGTCTCTTAGGCTAGACATTTGAAGTCCCCTCTGAATCGGTCCGGCCCCTACACCAGCTTAAGAGGCTTGTGCTAGTCCACCTCTTCCTGTCTTTCCTTTTCCGCAGGGTCTTTCTGCCCCCCTGGGTTCCTTCTCTCCTGCTCTCTCCTGAAGCGGATTCCTCAGATGCCTGCTCCCCCCTCCTTCGTGCTTTGGGGCCAGGCTCCTCCTCCGGGCTCTCTCCATTTCCGCGCGCCTCCACATTTGAACTTGGCGCGCGTCCGCTACCCCTGACCTTCCTCTTGACACTTACACTACTCCCTGTACTACTCTCCACCCCTTCCGGCTCTGCTCCGTGTGTTACACTGGGAACTCCACTCTCTTCACTTCGTTCCTGCTGGGAAGCCGGCCCCGATCTCCCACTCCCACTCGGGGTTTCCCTGCTGCTTCCCTGCTCCTGGCAGGTCCCCCCTGTGACCCCCCTTGGCCTGACTAGGGGCGCCCCCTTCTGGGAATCCTCCGATTCACTTGAGAGACTCATGGAAGACCTCAAGTCATTGTCATCCTCTTCCTCACTGTCCTGGGATTCTTCCCCATCGCTCTCCGTCTCCCCCCTCACCTGTGCCTCTGTCCCTGAACCCCTGACAGGTGGTCATTCACCCTAACCCTAACCCTAACCCTAACCCTAGCCCTAACCCTAACCCTAGCCCTAACCCTAACCCCAACCCTAACCCTAACCCTAACCCTAACCCTAACCCTAACCCTAGCCCTAACCCTAGCCCTAACCCTAACCCCAACCCTAACCCTAACCCTAACCCTAACCCTAACCCTAACCCTAACCCTAACCCTAACCCCAACCCCAACCCCAACCCTAACCGTAACCCTAACCCTAACCCTAACCCTAACCTTAACCCTAACCCCAGCAAAGCGAAGTGTAATAACCCTAAAGAAAGCCAAACATGTTGTTTTGTGTTCCAGCTACATAGAAAGAAGAACCTTGGATTTCACTTATTTCAAGTCGCGTTCTTTGGTGTTAATGCACATTGACCCAGAAATTGCAAAATGTCTGTAATGAAACGAAAATAACGCAACACCGTCTTTTTGCTTCCATATGCGTAGAAAGAAGGCGAATAAGCTTTCATTGGTCTTATTTCAATTTGCACGGTGTTTTTTGGGTGTTTTTTGGGAATCACCCCAGACCAAAGCAAAAAGGTGTTTTGGGTTCCATCAACATAAAAAGAAGATGATAAAGCTCTGATTGGGCTTATTTCAAATTGGTGTTTTTGGGGTTAGAATGCACATTCACTCAAAAATTGCAGAGTGACATTCTTATGATGTTTTATAATGTTGCACTATTTTAGTGTTGTTAGCCGCCCTGAGCCCGGCTTCGGCTGGGGAGGGCGGGATATAAATAAAATTTATTATTATTATTTATTATTTGTTATCAGCCCAAATCAAGCATAGGTGTTTTGGTTCCATCTCAAAAGAAAGAGGACGAATAAACTTGGATTGTTCTTTCGGTGGTCATTCACCCTAACCCGAACCCTAACCCTAGCAAAGCGAAGTGTAATAAGGCTAAAAAAAGCCAAACAGGTTGTTTTGTGTTCCAGCTACACAGAAAGAAGAATCTTGGATTTCGCTTATTTCAAGTCGTGTTCTTTAGTGTTAATGCACATTGACCCAGAAATCGCAAAGTGTGTGCAATGAAACTAAAATAACGCAACACCGTCTTTTCGCTTCCATATGCGTAGAAAGAAGCCGAATAAGCTTTCATTGGTCTTATTTCAATTCGCATGGTGTTTTTTGGGCATCACCCCCGACGATAGAAAAAATGTGTTTTGGGTGCCATCTCCATAAAAAGAAAATGATGAATCTCTGATTGGGCTTATTTCAAATTGGTGTTTTGGGGGTTAGAATGCACACTCACCCAAAAATCGCAGAGTGACATGTCTTTTATCAGCCCAAATCAACCATAGTTATTTTGGTTCCACCTCAATAGAAAGAGGACGAAGAAGCTTCGATTGTTCTTTCTGTGGTCATTCACCCCGACCCTAACCCTAACCCTAACCCTAACCCTAACCCTAACCCTAACCCTAACCCTAACCCTAACCCTAACCCTAACCCTAACCCCAACCCTTAACCCTAACCCTAACCCTAACCCTAACCCTAACCCTAACCCTAACCCTAACCCTAACCCTAACCCTGACCCTGACCCTGACCCTGACCTTAACCCTAACCCTAAACCTAAGGCTAACCCGAACCCGTTTTCTTTGGTATTAATTCACATTGACGTAGAAATCGCAAAGTGTGTGTAATGAAACCAAACTAACAGAATACCGTCTTTTCGCTTCCATGTGCGTAGAAAGAAGACGAATAAGCTTTGATTGGACTTATTTCAATTTGCATGGTGTTTTTTGGGTGTGCACCAGAATCACCCCCAACCAAACCAAAAAGGTGTTTTGGGTTCCACCAACATAAAAAGAAGATGATAAAGCTCTGATTGGGCTTATTTCAAATTGGTGTTTTTGGGATTAGAATGCAAATTGGTGTTTCTGGGATTAAAATACTAACTGATGCTAAGGAGAGTGTGGGGTTTGCCCTGCCAGATTTGAGGCTATATTATGAATCTGCAGCTCTCTGCTGGTTGAAAGACTGGTTTCTTCTTGAGAACACTGATGTCCTAGATCTGGAAGGGTTTAATAATGCTTTTGGATGGCATGCATATTTGTGGTACGACAAGGTTAAAATCCATAAGTCTTTTAAGAACCATATTGTCAGAAAGGCAGTGTTTAATTCTGGACAAAATATAAAGACTTATTAGAGAACAAGACCCCAAGGTGGCTCTCACCAATGGAAGCCAAGGCCCAGAAAAGACTCAATATGGAGGCCGCATGGCCGAAATATTGGGAAATATTAGAAAAAGGAGATACTTGGAGATTGCAGAGTTTTGAGAAATTAAAGGATAAAGTGCGAGATTGGTTACATTACACTCAGATTAGTGAGGTCTTTAATTTGGACAAAAAAACAGGTTTCCAGGTGGAAAAATCGAAATTAGAAACAGAATTGTTAGAATCTAAGACCAAGGTACTCTCAAAAATGTATAACTTTCTGTTGAAATGGAATACTCAGGATGAAACGGTCAAATCAGCTATGATAAAATGGGCACAGGACATTGGGCATAATATTATGTTTGCTGGCTGGGAAAAATTATGGACCACCGGAGTGAGGTTCACGGCATGTAATGCCTTGAAAGAAAATATTATGAAAATGATATATAGGTGGTACATGACCCCAGTCAAGCTCGCAAAAATATATCATTTGCCCGACAATAAATGTTGAAATGTAAAGGAACTGAAGGAACATCCTTTCACCTCTGCTGGACATGCCCAAGGGTTAAGGCTTTCTGGGAAATGATTTATAATGAATTAAAAAAGGTATTTAAGTATACCTTCCTCAAGAAACCAGAGGCCTTCCTCTTGGGCATTGTGGGACAAGGGGTGCTAAAGAAGGATAGAACTTTCTTTATGTACGCAACAACAGCAGCAAGAATACTCATCGCAAAGTACTGGAAGACACAAGATTTGCCCACTCTAGAAGAATGGCAGACGCAACTGATAGACTATATGGAACTGGCTGAAACGACTGGCAGAATTCGAGACCTGGGAGAAGAGACGATGGAAGAGGATTGGAAAAAATTTAAAGACTATTTACAAAAGCAATATAAACTGTATGAATGCTAAGAGAATGCATGATAGAAAACAACATGGCATCAGTAATTTAGCTGTATGATTGTATGAATAAGCGATGACTAAGAAAAGGATGAAATTTGAAGCAATATTATGTTTAAGTTAAGCAGGTCAGTATATGATAAATTATTGAAAATTTGAGACATAATATTTGAGAACTATAAAACAAGAATTGAAATAAGGCAATAATTTGCTGTTTATAACTATATGGCTGAGAACGCAGGAAAGGGTGATGCGAGGAAGTCCTAAGATCATGAAAATAAGATTTAAAGATAAATTGACTTTGTTGTACTTTTTTCTTTTAGGGTATGTGTATTTTCTAATTTTTTCTGTTGTCTTTGTTATGGTGTATGGTGATGGGTTTTTATATGTTTATTGGTTCGTTTTTCTTTTGTTTAAAAAATTGCAATAAATATTTATTTAAAAAAAACACTCACCCTGAGCCTAACCCTAACCCTAACCCTAACCCTAACCCTAACCCTAACCCTAGCAAAGCGAAGTGTAAGAAGGCAAAACAAAGCCAAACAGGTTGTTTTGGGTTCCAGCTACATAGAAAGAAGAATCTTGGATTTCGCTTATTTCAAGTCGTGTTCTTTGGTGTTAACGCACATTGACCCAGAAATCGTAAAGTGTGTGTAATGAGACCTAAATAACACAACACTGTCATTTCGCTTCCATATGCATAGAAAGAAGACGAATAAGCTTTGATTAGACTTATTTCAATTTGCATGGTGTTTTTTGGGTGTGCACCAGAAGCACCCCCAACTAAAGAAAAAAGGTGTTTTGGGTTCCATCAGCATACAAAGAAGATGATAAAGCTCTGATTGGGCTTTTTTTCAAATAGGTGTTTTTGGGGTTAGAATGCACATTCACTCTGACTTCCAGGTTGGCGCCATCGCCGAATGGCGGACTCCCTCCGAGCTCCGGAGGGAGTCTGCTCGGCAGGGGTTGGGTCCTACCGCACCGGCGACGCGGGGACCCTCAAAAACCACGGGCACGGAGCCCGTGGACATGGTTGACTCGGCGGGCACCATTAGCGCCCTCCTGACTCGTGAAGGAGCCTTTTTAAAGGCTACGGAACGGGTGCCGGGGAGTGGCGTGGTGCTATGAGTCCTCTGCTTTCCCTGCCGAGCGAAGCCGCATGCCATTCGACGGAGAGCGCTGACTTCTTCTATTGAAAATTTGGACTATAAACAACAACCCGTGAGTAATTTGGAAATCGGACTTAAAAGGAGGAATTTTTTTTTTCGGATTTGGCACGAGCGGGGGAGATCCAAAAAGGAAGTCAGTCTCCCCCCTATTGTAGACATTTTAAAACAAGGATTTGGCAACTAAGGTCGTAAGAGGAGCTTGCTTCTGATAAAAAATATTAATTCCACAATGCGAAATTATAAGAACTGTGCTGGAGGAGAAGAGTGGAGGGTGAGAGTGAAAGTGCAACCCCCCCGGGAACCGGGGTGATCCGCGAGAGAGCCTGGTGAAGAGAGACAGAGACCTTGACAGCTGTCAAAGTAGCTGTCAAAGTTGGAGAATATAAAGAGAACTTTGCTATGAGGACTTTGCTGGTTAAATTTGTTACAATTTGGATATAAATTGTCGAAAATAAGGAATAACAATTTGACTTTTGGATTTGAGGAAACAAAGTTACTATAATCCCCCTAGAGGGGTCTCGGGACATTACAAGAACGGTTGTAAGTGGAAAAACACTCTTGGAATCCCACAGGATTTGTTATCTTCTGGGAAAGCTGCAAAAATGAAACAGTATTTTGTCTACAGAGGTGTTTATATTAAAGGAGACAATAGAAATATCTATTGAAGAACGGAAGGGACTGGAAGCAAGTTTTTGTTCCTGAACTAACAACAACCCCTGTAGAGGTATTAAATTTCTGAATTAGAATGTTCTTGCAGCGGAACAGGAAAAGAAACCTGAGAAAGTGAGAAAAAAGAACAAAGGACTGATGACGACTTGGAAAGAACAAGGGAGGAGCCAAATTATTGTGAAAGACCAAGGAAAACCAAAGGCCTGTCAGGGGCCTCTTTAAGACTGGGCGTCTGAAGTTAAACATTATTAAAAAAACCCGGCAAGGTGGAACTGAAAAAAAAAATCGGCTATGGACGTGAGATCTTCAGGCTGATAGTAGATAGACTGATGGACATGGGGAATCGAAACCGGGGAAGGGTGGGGGGAGATTTGGAATCCAAAGGGTGTAAAACTATTTTTTGAATCTTTTTATATTTTTTATTTTGTTTGGACGTGTTTAACCAAAACGGGAATTCGTGGAAGGAAATTGGGGTGGACCTTGGGGGGAAAACTTTCTTTTAATGATGAGGGATGGTGGAATTTAAAGGGAACGTGGTTATATAACTAAATTGATTATTGGGTTAAACAAAATAAGTTTTAAATTGGGAGTAAGAACTTGTGGAACTAAATTAATGAAAGGGGAATACAATAGGGAGAGGGATGGGGAAGTCCTAAAAGATGTTAATGAAAATAAGGCTTTAATTGTAAAGGTTTATTTTTTTCTTTTTCTTTTGTTCTTTTTCTATTTTGAGTTTTGGAAATTTCAATAAATATGATTTTTTTTAAAAAATAGAATGCACATTCACTCAAAAATCGCAGAGTGATATGTTTGTTATCAGCCCAAATCAAGCATAGATGTTATGGTTCCATCTCAATAGAAAGAGGACGAATAAGCTTGGATTGTTCTTTCGGTGGTCATTCACCCAGACCTTAACCCTAAAGCTAACCGTAACCCTAACCCTAACCCTAACCCTAAACCTAACCCTAAACCTAAACCTAACCCTAACCCTAACCCTAACCCTAACCCTAACCCTAACCCTAACCCTAACCCTAACCCTCACCCTCACCCTAACCCTAATCCTAACCCAAGCCCTAGCAAAGTGAAGTGTAATAAGCCTAAACAAAGCCAAACAGGTTGTTTTGGGTTCCAGCTACATAGAAAGAAGAAAGTTGGATTACGCTTATTTCAAGTCGTGTTCTTTGGTGTTAATGCACATTGCCCAAGAAATCGCTAAGTGTGTGTAATGAAACGAAAATAAAACAACACCCTCTTTTCGCTTCCATAGGCATATAGAGAAGACGAATAAGTTTTGATTGGTCTTATTTCAATCTGCATGGTGTTTTTTGTGTGTTTTTTTGGGAATCACCCCCGACCAAAGCTAAAAGGTGTTTTGGTTTCCATCTACACAAAAAGAAGATGATAAAGCTCTGAGCCATATATCAAATTGGTGTTTTTGGGGTTACCATGCACATTCACTCAAAAATCGCAGAATGACATGTTTTTTATCAGCACAAATCAAGTATAGGTGTTTTGGTTCCATCTCCATAGAAGGAGGACAAATAAGCTTGGATTGTTCTTTCGGTGGTCATTCACGCTAACCCTAACCCTAACCCTAACCCTAACCCTAACCCTCACCCTAACCCTAATCTTAACCCCAACCCCAACCCTAAACCTAACCCTAACCCTAGCAAAGCGAAGTGTAATAAGCCTAAACAAAGCCAAACAGGTTGTTTTGTGTTACAGCTACATAGAAAGAAGAATCTTGGATGTGACTTATTTCACGTCGTTTTCTTTGGTGTTAATGCACATTGACCCAGAAATCGCAAAGTGTGTGTAATGAAACCAAAATAACACAACACCGTCTTTTTGCTTCCATATGCATAGAAAGAAGACGAATAAGCTTTGATTGGGCTTATTACAATTCGCATGGTGTTTTTTGGGTGTGCACCAGAATCACCCCCAACCAAAGCAAAAAGGTGTTTTGGGTTCCACCTACATAAAAAGAAGATGATAAAGCCCTGATTGGGCTTATTTCAAATTGGTGTTTTTTGGGGTTAGAATGCACATTCACTCAAAAATCGCAGAGTGACATGTTTGTTATCAGCCGAAATCAACCATAGGTGTTTCAGTTCTATGTCAATAGAAGGAGGATGAATAAACTTGGATTGTTCTCTCGGTGGTCATTCACCCTAACCCGAACCTGTGGAGTTTGGAGTTTACAGGGTTAAAACTCCTTGGTGTCCTGTATCTGGGGAGGGGACTGATGCAGGGCCGTACGTCACAGGCTTTGTCTGTGAGAGTTGGTTTCACTTTAGACTGAGAGGCGCTGCAAGAGCGATTGTGTGTGCTTTTAGCACGGGAAAGATGCCGGAAAGCTCCTATGGAATGTGACTGATTTATGGCTTGTAAATAAACGCTTTTTAGAGATAGCAGCGAACTGTCTCTGGACTTGATTTATCCCTCTATCTCACACGGACTGCAGGACCGCTGTGACTCTGTCTTCCTGGCCAGGTCGTCCTGAAGCCCCAAGCAGAGCTGCGCAGGGGAAGCGCTGCCTGGACGGCAGGATTTAATTGCCAAAGGTTATGGCTCTTCCGTGTTTCCTGCCAAGTGTGAGGAGGGAAGAAGGCTGCCAGCTTTGAGCTGCTTTGAGCTCCTGCCAGGAAGGGCTGTGGGAGACGCTGGTGGAGAACGGAGCCAAGAGGAGGCTGCTGTTTCAGAGGACCAGCTAGCTGGCAACTCGTGAGTACACTTAAGCCCCGGGGGGAGGAAGATGGCTGCTGCTCAGCAACAGCAAGGCCATGAGAGCTACCCCGGTGAAAGACTGCATGGGGCCAATTGGGAAGCCTGGTCTAAGCGCATGTACTACTGGCTGGCAGAAAGGCAGCTTTGGGAGTGTACACTGTTAGTATCTCAGCTTCAGTCAGAGGTACCTGGCCTCCCCCGAGGCAATTAAGCTGGATACTTGATGACCTCTCCGCTGCGTCTCCCGGCAGGCTAGGTCATAACTCCGGCGATTCTCCTCATCAATCAGACGTGAAGAGAACACACCCTCCGCTACTCTGCTTCTCTCTCCCTCCCTGCATTCTCCCAGGGAGGAGAAATGAGACAGACAGGAGTCCTTTCTACATGTTTTATTCCTGTCACTCAACAGTACATAGAAATGCGTCTGTTCCCTTCAGACTCCATCAGAAGAGACTCAACTCCTCCCCTGTACTTCCAGCACAGGTCAGATAACACTCTGAGCTAACATCCGGTGCTCAGTACAGAGAATAGGCTCCACCTTTTCTCCAACAGTAGATCTGCAAAACACAACATCCTGTTTTGCATTCCAGCCATCTGGAGCTGGCTTTTGCATTGGTGCTTTTTCCCAACATCCTCCCCCAAAAGCATCAATTGGCAAAACATGATCCAGAGAAGAAAACAAACAGTTGTTATTCATATAACAGTCCCCTGTTGTTTCAGTTCCACCCTTGGAACTCCCCACCACTGGTTTCACCAGTGTACCTCTCTGGTTGTCTGGCTTCCAAGGAATGAGTGCTTCTGCATTACCTTGGTTAGCTACTCTCTGTTGTGTCTTTGTCTCTGACTTAGACACTGCTTTAATTTGCTTTGAGTTGTTAACAATAGCAACACATGCAACAGCTAAGTTAGCAAACTCTTTTGAGTACCTCTGTGGTGGTACACCCTTTGTGACTCTCTCAGACCTGCGTATGAGGTTCTGATCCTCTGTGCTTACTGGTTCAACCTCTGGACTTTGTTGAGAACCAGTAGCAATCAGTGGTTCTTCCTTCACCTGTGAAGGTGTATCCATTGTGTGAGATTTTCTCTCAATGACTGTTACAACTGAACTCTCTGAGCTATCAGTGTCATCATCAGTACCACTGTAATCTGTGACATCAGAAAAATCATCATCATCTGAATCGCCACCTGTGGGAAATATTTGTTCTACAACCCGCTCTTGCTCTGGAGCACTCTCTAGGAACTTTGTGAGAATCACCTGACCAGATTCAGACAAGATTACTCTGTAGAGACCCTTTTCATAACCCACAAAAATGCCTCTGGCATTCTTTACTCCACCTGGAGCTTCTGTTCTCACATGAGACCCGAAAACCTTAAAATAGGCTACAGAAGGTTTTCTATTGAACAGCTTCTCAAAAGGAGAACATCCCAACTCTGTTGAGACTTTTCTCAGCCACACATGAAGATAGGACGCTAGAGATTCGGCCCAATAATCATGTGGCAAATGTGAACTCAGCAATTGCGCATTCATCCCCTTTTGCAATTCTTTGTTCACCCTCACACAGACCCCCTTGTTCCACGCTTCTGGCGAGACAGCAACTTTGTGGTCTATCCCTTTTCCATCCAGAAACTTCTGAAACTTCTGTAACAGAAAAATTTGCTTCTCATCTGTGAAAAGACAATCAATGTTAGCATCATGCATACTCTTAACCTTGTCACAAAACTCCTGAAACTTTTCTAAAGTTTCTTGCGGTTTCTCCATCATATAAACCCAAGAATAATTAGTGAAACAATCCACACACAAAAGGTAATATTTTGCATTGCCCCTAGATGGTTCTAGAGGACCAATCACATCAGCATACACCCGCTGAAACGCTCTGTCAACCTTCGGTACCTTCCGGGCGCTCTTGGTCACACCTGCAAGAGAGATTTCGTTAGAATCAGAAGAATTACATTTCATGTAATCACTTTGATCAAAAGTCAACAAATACAGTCCATCTTTCTCTTTGGCAGTAAGAAACAGTTCTCCATCTTTGTAGATCTTGCAGCTTTTAGCATCATAGGACAGTTTCAGTCCTTTCTTTGCAATCTGCGACACGCTCAGCAGATTAAATTTCAGTTCTGGAACCAGGTAAACATCACTTATAGTCAAGTTCAGACTCTCAAGATACACAGTTCCAATTCCGGTCGCTTCCAACTCTTGACCGTTGGCCTGTTTCACAGTGAAGCTTTGCTTCTTCAACGTCAAAAATAGTCCTTGGTGCGGGCATAAATGCTTTGTACATCCCGTGTCGATTATGAACGCGTTCCCAACATCTGGCGTGGTTCCTTTCGCCATCATAGCCTTTGCAGGTTTCACCTGGTATTTGGTACGGCTTTTGCCTGACGCCTCAGGCTTCGTAGAGCTGTTCTTTGCTCCTCTTGACTGTCGCGGCTTCCTACAGTTTCGCTGTAGATGCCCAGTCTGTCCACAATTGTGGCATCGGACGGCACTCAATGCTACGGCATGCTCTCCAGTAGATTCAGCAGTGGGAAGATTTGAACTCTGTTCTTGCCTCCCTCTGTCTTTCACATTCTGTGACTCCCAAGCACGCGTTGGTGCTGCAGGGATGGGATTCTCAATCACCCCAAACAGTCTCTGATTCTGCAGCAGGGCCTTCATCTTTACAGACCAAGATGAATAATTGTCATTGGTCAGGAGGGGTGGAGAAGGCAAGCCTCCCCCCTTCTTAGCATCCATTTTGAGTCCTTGCATTGACTCTAAAACACAAGCCTCTAAAATCCAATAGCTGGCTTGTTTACTCTCTTGACACCTGGCAACTCTGACACTGGCTGGGTTGGAAAGTCCCTTCCAGCAGTTCGTGAGGACCTAGTCATAACAAAACTTTGTTTTCGCCTCTCTGAGGCATAGTCTGACTGTCCAGCCCTCTCGAGTTTCTTTCCATTTTCCTCTCTGAGGCACAGCCTTCTGAAGGACGTTGCTTAGCAACAGCGCATTCCTTTCCTCAGACAGGAAACCACAAAAATGCCTGGTATGCAGGCCTCTTCTAAGTTGGAGCTGCTTTCCCACACTCGCTCTCCGTGAAGCAGAGAATGAACCATTCTGCATTCACACTTTTAAGCCCTTATAATCTCATACCTTGGGCATCGGCTTGGCTGTCAGCTTCTTCTGGTCAGCTTCTGGCTGCAGAGAATCAGCCTCTCAAATCAGGCTTCCATGGAGCAGAGGAGGACAATTCACCAGCCTCTCATGCAGATGTACGATGGATCGAAACCATCCGAAGGCTGCCACTATGTTAGTATCTCAGCTTCAGTCAGAGGTACCTGGCCTCCCCCGAGGCAATTAAGCTGGATACTTGATGACCTCTCCGCTGCGTCTAACGGCAGGCTAGGTCATAACTCCGGCGATTCTCCTCATCAATCAGACGTGAAGAGAACACACCCTCCGCTACTCTGCTTCTCTCTCCCTCCCTGCATTCTCCCAGGGAGGAGAAATGAGACAGACAGGAGTCCTTTCTACATGTTTTATTCCTGTCACTCAACAGTACATAGAAATGTGTCTGTTCCCTTCAGACTCCATCAGAAGAGACTCAACTCCTCCCCTGTACTTCCAGCACAGGTCAGATAACACTCTGAGCTAACATCCGGTGCTCAGTACAGAGAATAGGCTCCACCTTTTCTCCAACAGTAGATCTGCAAAACACAACATCCTGTTTTGCATTCCAGCCATCTGGAGCTGGCTTTTGCATTGGTGCTTTTTCCCAACATCCACAAGCCGAACCAGTCCTTGCCCAGCCTGGTGCTGCAGCTGCAGAGGTTGAGAGGTCTGCAGGAGCAGTGGAAGCTTGTGAAGCAGACGTGGCTGCTGCTCTGGAAAGAGAGCAAAGGGTGCTAGCCATTTTAAGGGCCAGCGTTGATGCTTGGCTGTTGCCAAAGCTCCAAGGGAAGAAGCCCTGGGTCGCATGGCACACACTGAAGACAGCATGTCAGGCCGCAGTGGGAGCCAGACCAGAGGGGGCTAGGAGATGCCCAGAGAGAGCATTAAGCCCAGAGGGGGCGGGGACTGTTTTGGGAAGCTGCTTCTATGCTTCAACACGTCTGTGTGATGGTCCGGGAGAGAGGCTGAGAGCTGGGAAGAGGAAGGCAGTAGCAGACCGTTCCTCAGGCAGCTGGGCACCCAGGAGTTGGGGTGCAGGCCGTTCCAAGAGCTCTGGGAAAGCCAAAGTCCCCAAGAGTTGTATGTGCTCTGAGGCGAAGTCCAACAGCGAAGGGCATTGTTCTGCAGAGGCTCTGGAATGCAAGGTCAGCCACCTGCTAAGGCAGATAAGCAACGGTTCTCAGACGGCGAAGCGTGAGAACACCAGCAGAGGCCTTGCAGCAACAATGGCAACCAGGAAGGACACTGGCAGAGGCCCCGGTGGGGGTGCAAACATTGCCATGGCAACTTTGGAAGATAGCCAGAGAGCCACGTTATCTCTTGTTGTTGATACTGGAGCGACCCACAGCCTTGTGCCATCTGGTGGGCTCCTGAAAAATTGCAAGACAGTTAAATCTGGACGTTTTGTCACGATGGCAGATGGATCTAAGAGACAGCTAACTGAAACTGGTTTCTTATACTGTCCCTTTATAGATCATGAGGTGCAAGCTTACGTGGTGCCCGAGCTTGCACATTCTCTTTTAAGTGTATCAGCTCTTGTTGCCGATGGGTTTGATGTGTTGTTTACTAACAATACGTGTTATTTTTACAGGGATGGGAAGAAGCTCTACAGTGTTGAGGGGAAGGACAGGCTCTTTCTGGTGCAGATGCCTGTCACTGATGCTACTGTTGCAGAGTCCCCTGAAGAAGCACAAGTGCAGTGTGCAAATGTACCACCACACCATGATTGTTTACACCTCTGGCACAGACGCTTTGGACATGCAGGGTGGTCATATGTTAAAAGGGCCGCAGAGAACACAATTGGGTGTGGGTTCAAGGCATGTGATAAATACTTAGATTGTCAAGCTTGTAAAAAAATTGAAGGTCACGACATGCAGATATCCCAGGTCAGAAAAGAGGACCAGCAAACCCTTTGAGCTGGTTCATGCAGATTTATCTGGGCCGATGCAAATAGCTTCTTTAAGTGGATCGAAGCATGTTTTGGTTCTGATTGATGATTTTTCGAGACACACCTGGCTGTTTACACTTAAACACAAGTGGGGGCGGCTGCACTGATCAGGGATTGGATCACAGCGGTAGAGCTGCGTTTCTCCGCCAGGGTGGTTTCCTTTCAATCTGATCGGGGGGGGGGCGAGTTCACAGGTTCTGGGCTGCAATCTTTCTTCAGGCAGAAAGGTACCAGTCATCGATTGACTGCCCCCTACTCTCCGCAACAGAACGGAATTGCGGAGAGAAAACACCGCACCCTACAGGAAGCAGCGCATGCTATGCTGGCAGACTCGGGTCTGCCACAGCGCTTTTGGGCTGAGAGTTATAAGACGGCATGTTTTGTTCAGAACAGGGTGTTCAATTCAAGTGTGGGTGACACACCGTATTTTCTGCTGCATGGGAAAAAACCCAAAGTGGATTTCTTGTGTGTGTTTGGCTGTGAGGCTTGGGTCATCATTCCAAAGGCCACCCGCAGAAAGGGTGAACCAAGATCTAGGAAAACGATCTTTGTAGGCTATGAGCCAGACTCAAAGGCGTGGCGTTTTGCATACCCTACTGGCAACCAGTCTAAGCTGCTTATTAGCGGCAGTGCTGAGTTTTGCGAGCAGAGTGGGTGGAAACCTATTCACGGGAACCCGGATGTTCTGTCAGACTCAGATGAGGAAGAGGAGGAGGACGAAGCTGAACCTATTGCTGAGGTAGACAGTCCATAGCCACAGAGTCCAGAGCCGGGATCTCCAAGGCAGAGGCTCCGAACCTCTCCAAAGGGGAGTCCCAAGACCCCTCCACAGGTCTCTGTCAAGTCTGAGCCAAGGAGTGAGCCATCCTCGCCAGCAGACCCAGCTGTGAGGCCAAAAAGGCGCAGCAGGTCAGGGGGGGGGGGTTCTGACACAGGGGATGGTCTGGCTGGTCCAAGTGAATCAGGCGCAGTTCCAGAGTTCACACTGAGGAGGTCAGCAAGGTCAACCAAGTGTGTCCATAGTTTTATAGCAACTCCCAATTGTTACTCTCTGCCTCTGTCATCTTAGTCCTCTCTATATTCTGACCTTGTGTCACTGTATCCCTTTGTTTCTGAAAACCAGAACACTTTAACATTCATTGAGTTTGTAATAGTCCTTAAGATAGCTTTTAAATTTTCTCCACTCTTCTTCCACCGTCTCTATTCGTTGATCACGGATTCTGCCTGTCATCTCGGCCAATGTCATATAGTCCATCACTTTCATCTGCCATTCTTCCAGAGTGGGTAGATCTTGTGTCTTCCAGTACTTCGCGATAAGTATTCTTGCTGCTGCTGTAGCATACATAAAGAAAGTTCTATCCCTCTTTGACACCAATTGGCCGACAATGCCCAGGAGAAAGGCCTCTGGTTTTTTAGTAAAAGTACATTTAAGTACCTTTTTCATTTCATTATAGATCATTTCCCAGAAAGCCTTAATCTTCGGGCATGTCCACCAAAGGTGGTAGAAGGTACCTTCAGTCTCTTTACATTTCCAACATTTGTTATCGGGCAAATGATAAATTTTTGCCAGCTTGACTGGGGTCATGTACCACCTGTATACCATTTTCATAATATTCTCCTTTAAGGCATTACATGCCGTAAATTTGATACCGGTGTTCCATAACCATTCCCAGTCAGCTGACATGATGTTATGACCAACATCCTGTGCCCACTTAATCATAGCTGATTTGACTGTTTCGTCCTGTGTATTCCATTTCAGCAACAAGTTATACATTCTAGATAAATTCTTAGTACTGGGTTCTAGCAATTCAGTTTCTAGTTTTGATTTTTCCATCTGGAAGCCAATTTTCCTGTCCTGTTTGAAAAATTCCATTATTTGATGATATTGAAACCAATTTTGTACCTTATGTTTCAATTTCTCATGACTTTGCAATTTGAACTTATCTCCATCCTGTTCCAAAATTTCCCAATACTTCGGCCATCCGACCTCCATATTGAGTTTCTTCACTGCCTTGGCCTCCACTGGTGACACCCATCTAGGGGTTTTATTTTCCAACAGATCTTTGTATCTTATCCAGACATTGAACAATGCTTTTCTAACAATGTGATTTTTAAAGGCACTGTTAACTTTGTCGTACCATAGATATGCATGCCAACCAAAAGCATTATTGAAACCTTCCAGATCTAAGATGTCTGTGTTTTCGAGGAGCATCCATTCTTTCAGCCAGCAAAATGCTGCTGCCTCATAGTACAATTTCAAGTCCGGCAGGGCAAAACCCCCTCTTTCTTTAGCATCTGTCAATATTTTAAATTTGATTCTGGGCTTTTTGCCCTGCCAGACAAATTTCGAAATATCTTTCTGCCACCTCTTGAAACATTCCATCTTATCCAGAATCTGCAAGGTCTGGAACAAAAATAGCATTCTAGGCAATACATTCATTTTAATCACTGCAATTCGGCCTAACATTGACAATTTCAGATTTGACCATATTTCTAGATCTTTTTTAATCTCTGACCAACATTTTTCATAGTTATCCTTATACAAATTCACATTTTTAGATGTCAAATAAACCCCTAGGTATTTAACCTTCTTAACCACCGTCAACCCTGTCTCCTCTTGGAATTCCTCTTTTTCCATATCTGTTAAGTTTTTTCCTAAAACTTTGGTTTTTTGTTTATTCAACTTAAATCTGGCCACCTGGCCAAACAGTTGGATTATTTCTAAGACCCTTTTCGTACTAGTGTTTGGCTCTTGCAAAGTCAATACTAGGTCGTCTGCAAATGCTCTTAGCTTATACTGTTTACTGGGATGCAGAAAAGGGGGGGTATGGGGAAGTCCGAGAAAAGAGGTTTATGAAAATAGGCGATGAAACTATACATGTTTGTTTGTTCATTTAAGTGTTTGTTTGTTGTTTAAATCTTTGTAAAACCAATAAAAATTTTATAAAAAAAAAAGCAAGGTCAACCAAGGGAAAGCCACCGGAAAGGTATGAAGCCACTAGTGTCTGGGTAGGTGTGGCTAGATGTGAACCTGAATCCTTTGAGGATGTTCAGAAGTTGCCTCAGGAAGAAGCTAGCAAATGGCGTGAGGCGATGCAGAAGGAGATGAACTCAATGGAGTCTCTTGGTGTGTTCTCACTCACTCAGCTGCCGTCTGGCAATCAGGCTGTGGGTTGCATATGGGTTTACCATCTTAAACCCACAGAAGCTGGAGAAAAACAGTATAAAGCTAGGTTAGTAGCTCGTGGATTCACACAGAAGAAGGGTGTCCACTTCACGGAGGTCTATTCGCCGACCTCGAGAGCAGAGACTTTGAGGACACTTTTAGCGGTTGCTGCACAGAGAGGTTGGAAGGTGAACCATTTTGATGTGGATGTTGCCTACCTGAACTCAGACCTCCAGGAGGAGTTGTACATGCTTCCTCCTCCAGGGTTTGGAGTCAGTGTGCCAGGCACTGTGTGGCGGTTGCACAAATCCATCTATGGATTACGCCAATCTGCCAGAAATTGGAACATGTGTCTGAATGAAGCCTTAGAAGAGCTAGGTTTCAGGAGAAGTGTTGCGGACAGCTGTCTCTACCTTAAAGGATCAGGTGAGACACAGCAAGCTGCTCAGGTTTTTGTCGATGATATCTTGATCATGGCACAGACAAGTAAACAAGTGGAGAAGTTTGCTAGGGAGCTTGGAAAGCGGTTCAAGCTCAAGCAGCTTGGAGAGGTCAAGTCGTATCTAGGCATAGAGATCATGAGAGCAAGAGATGGAAGCTTTTTGCTCAGCCAGAAAGGTAAGATTGAGCAGTTGCTTGAGAAGTTCAGAATGTCTGAGTGTACAGGTGTCAAAACACCCATGGAGGCTGGTTACGTGAAAGAATGTCAGCAAGTAGAACGTGCTGTGTTCGAAAATACTGAACTCTTTCAGTCACCTCTGGGTAGTCTATTGTATCTGTCACAGTGGAGCAGACCAGACATAGCGTTTGCTGTCAATCTGCTCAGTAGAGAGGCTTCAAGTCCTAGTGTGCAGGCCTGGAATGGTATTAAACGGGTGCTACGTTACCTGCAAGATACCAAAGATTTTTGCCTCAAGATGTCAGCTGAGGGCGGTGTCAAGCTGACTGCATGGGTGGATTCAGATTGGGCTAACCTTGAGGACCGCAAATCAGTGTCAGGCCTAGTGGTGAAGTTTGGGAACTCAGTAGTTGGGTGGAGGTCCTGGAAGCAAAGTCTCATAGCGCTTTCATCTACCGAAGCTGAGTTCAGTGCGCTATCTGAGGTTTGCAGAGAGTTGGAGTTCTATGTGTGTTTGGTCGAGGAACTCTGTGGAGAGCATTGTCTGCCCGTCGTGGTGCATGAAGACAATCAACCATGCCTCAAATTGGCCGAGACGGCGCAATTCAAGGCCAGGACCAAACATTTGGACATACGTTTTCAGAATGTGTGTCAGAGCGTTCGTGAAGGGCTACTTGCTCTAAAATGCTGTCCCTCAACCAAGAACCTCGCTGGTGGTTTCACAAAACCGTTAACCTTCCAGAAGCACGAGGAGTTCTGTGAAGGTCTGTGTTTGGGGTGAGCATTGTTGCTTATTTCCCCAGATGCAGGGCAAGAGGGGGTGTGGAGTTTGGAGTTTACAGGGTTAAAACTCCTTGGTGTCCTGTATCTGGGGAGGGGCCTGACGCAGGGAAGTGCGTCAGAGGCTTTGTCTGGGAGACTTGGTTTCACTTTAGACTGAGAGATGCTGCAAGAGAGATTGTGTGTGCTTTTAGCACGGGAAAGATGCCGGAAAGCTCCGATGGAATGTGACTGATTTATGGCTTGTAAATAAACGCTTTTTAGAGATAGCAATGAAATGTCTCTGGACTTCATTTATCTCTCTATCTCACACGGACTGCAGGACCGCTGCGACTCTGTCTTCCTGCACAGGTCGGCCTCAAGCCCCAAGCAGAGCTGTGCTGACTGGACGGCAGGATTTAATTGCCAAAGAACCCAAACCCGAACCCGAACCTTAACCTTAACGTTAACCTAAACCTTAACCTTAACGTTAACCTAAACCTAAACCTAAACCTAACCCTAAACCTAAACCTAAACCTAAACCTAAACCTAAACCTAAACCTAAACCTAAACCTAAACCTAAACCTAAACCTAAACCTAAACCTAAACCTTAACCTTAACCTTAACCTTAACCCTAACCCTAACTGTAACCCTAACCCTAACCCTAACCCTAACAAAGAGAAATGTAAGAAGCCTAAACAAAGCCAAACAGGTTGTTTTGGGTTCCAGCTACATAGAAAGAAGAATCTTGGATTTCGCTTATTTCAAGTCGTGTTCTTTGGTGTTAATGCACATTGACCCAGACATCGCAGTGTGTAGAATCATAGAATCATAGAATCATAGAGTTGGAAGAGACCACAAGGGCCATCGAGTCCAACCCCCTGCCAAGCAGGAAACACCATCAGAGCACTCCTGACATATGGTTGTCAAGCCTCTGCTTAAAGACCTCCAAAGTAGGAGACTCCACCACACTCCTTGGCAGCAAATTCCACTGTCGAACAGCTCTTACTGTCAGGAAGTTCTTCCTAATGTTTAGGTGGAATCTTCTTTCTTGTAGTTTGGATCCATTGCTCCGTGTCCGCTTCTCTGGAGCAGCAGAAAACAACCTTTCTCCCTCCTCTATGTGACATCCTTTTATATATTTGAACATGGCTATCATATCACCCCTTAACCTCCTCTTCTCCAGGCTAAACATGCCCAGCTCCCTTAGCCGTTCCTCATAAGGCATCGTTTCCAGGCCTTTGACCATTTTGGTTGCCCTCCTCTGGACACATTCCAGTTTGTCAGTGTCCTTTTTGAATTGTGGTGCCCAGAACTGGACACAGTACTCCAGGTGAGGTCTGACCAGAGCAGAATACAGTGGCACTATTACTTCCCTTGATCTAGATGCTATACTCCTATTGATGCAGCCCAGAATTGCATTGGCTTTTTTAGCTGCCGCGTCACACTGTTGGCTCATGTCAAGTTTATGGTCAACCAAGACTCCTAGATCCTTTTCACATGTACTGCATGTACCCCTGTTTGCATTTCACCATCTTCTCCTCTGAGTGGCCCCACTGCTTCTTTGTTCTTCCTTTTGCTACGAACATACCCATAAAAGCCTTTTTTGTTGCTTTTAACCTCTCTAGCAAGCCTGAGTTCATTCTGTGCTTTAGCTTTTCTGACTTTGTGTCTACACGTGCTGGCTATTTGTTTGAATTCCTCTTTGATGGTTTCCCCCCTTTTCCATTTTTTGTACACATCCTTTTTTAATCTTAACTCAGTTAAAAGTTCTTTAGATAGCCACCCTGGCTTCTTTAGGCACCTTCCATGTTTCCGTCTCATTGGCATTGCCTGACGTTGTGCTTTTACTATCTCCCTCTTAACAAACTCCCAGCCATCATGAACTCCCTTTCCTTTTAGTATTGCTGTCCATGGGATCTCACCCAGCACTTCCCTAAGTTTTATGAAGTCGGCTTTCTTAAAGTCAAGAAATTGAGTCCTAGTATGCTTGGCTGCTCCTTTCCGCTGTATAGTAAACTTCAGAAGAGCATGATCACTCGCGCCTAATGAGACCAAAATAACACAACACCGTCTTTTCGCTTCCATATGCGTAGAAAGAAGACGAATAAGCTTTGATTGGTCTTATTTCAATTCGCATAGTGTTTTTTGGGTGTGCACCGGAATCACCCCCGACCTAAGCAAAAAGGTGTTTTGGGTTCCATCTATATAAAAAGAAGATGATAAAGCTCTGATTGGGCTTATTTCAAATTGGTGTTTTTGGGGTTAGAATGCACGTTCACTCAAAAATCGCAGAGTGACATTTTTGTTATCAGCCGAAATCAAGCAAAGGTGTTTTGGTTCCATCTCAATAGAAGGAGGACAAATAAGCTTGGATTGTTCTATAGGTGGTCATTGACCCT
Source organism: Podarcis bocagei (assembly GCF_964188305.1). Lineage (NCBI taxonomy): Eukaryota > Metazoa > Chordata > Lepidosauria > Squamata > Lacertidae > Podarcis > Podarcis bocagei. Next base: position 40,701 of record NW_027670222.1, on the reverse strand, counting down.
GAGCCTAACCGTAACCCTAACCCTAACCCTAACCCTAACCCTAACGCTAACCCTAACCCTAACCCTAACCCTAACCCTAACCCTAAACCTAACCCTCACCCTCACCCTAACCCTAACCCTAACCCTAACCCCAACCCTAACCCTAACCCTAAACCTAAACCTAACCCTAACCCTAGCAAAGCGAAGTGTAATAAGCCTAAACAAAGCCAAACAGGTTGTTTTGTGTTACAGCTACATAGAAAGAAGAATCTTGGATGTGACTTATTTCAAATCGTTTTCTTTGGTGTTAATGCGCATTGACCCAGAAATCGCAAAGTGTGTGTAATGAAACCAAAATAACACAACACCGTCTTTTTGCTTCAATATGCGTAGAGAGAAGGCAAATAAGCTTTGATTGGGCTTATTACAATTCGCATGGTGTTTTTTGGGTGTGCACCAGAATCACCCCCGACCAAAGCAAAAAGGTGTTTTGGGTTCCACCTACATAAAAAGAAGATGATAAAGTCCTGATTGGGTTATTTCAAATTGTTGTTTTTGGGGTTAGAATGCACATTCACTCAAAAATCGCAGAGTGACATGTTTGTTATCAGCTGAAATCAACCATAGGTGTTTCGGTTCTATCTCAATAGAAGGACGAATAGACTTCCGGTTGGCGCCAGCGTTCAGTGGCGGTCCTCTCTTCGAGCTCTGGAGGAGGACTGCTCCGCGAGTTCAGGTCTGACCCGCTACGGCAAGCGGGGGACCCCTAAAATCACAGGCGCGGAAGCCTGTGAACAAGGAGACTCGGTGGGCATCAGAAGCGCACCCCTTACTGCGAAAGAGCCTTTTTAAAGGCTCCGGAATGGCATCGGGAGTGGGCGCGGCGCTGAGAGTCGCAACCCAGCCCGCGGAGCGAAGCCGCGTCGCCATGAACGGAGAGCGCCGATTCCTTCCTGTAAATTGAAATTGGATCGAAAAACCCGTGAGTAGGACTGAATGACTACCTGGGACCCTAAAAATAAAATTTTAAAATTCGGCTGGAAACAGGAAAGGCTAAAAATAAGGAAGTCTGCCTTCCCCCGACTGCATGATAGATAAAGCAACGAAAGTATAAAGCTGCATCAGAACGAAAATAACCTTAAGACTGTCTAACCTTGGCATTGGATACGAATTTCCTCTCTAGCAAGCAGGGGCAGAGGGGAGAAAAAGTGACTTTATTAACCTGCATGACTTATTGAGAGAAAAAAGTTTTCCGCTGCCTTAATCTCCTGAAACGGACTGCCAAAGTAAAGTACCAGGACAGTGATCTGCATTTAGAAACTTGTTACAAAGTTACATAGTTGGAGTGCTACTTGATACAAAGTTTTGGGGCTTTGCTGCAACAATTTATTGGACAGTGTTGATAGAGAAACTATATAGAAAAAGTGTTGCAGCATTTATACAGAGGATTCCTGGTTTCTTTGTTCTTTATTCTTTGTCTTTTTCAGTTGGACATTTTGGATTGCTCCCTCTAGAGGGTTGAGGAGTAACAATTGCAGAGCAACGGAATAGGACAGTGGGATTTTCCATCAGGAAACTGCTCCTGTGAGAAAGTCCTTGGGATATGAGTGGCCCAGCAGACGAGATAACAACTAGAGCTAAAGCAAAACAAGCACAAAAGAAAAGGGGCTCAATATCAAGTGTAACACCAGCAGGAGCAGCCGGGCAAGAAAAAGTGACAGCTGCTTCCATGGATTCAATGACACAGGCGTTACTCAAGATAAACCAATCTTTAGAAGCCTTGACAAAGCAGAGTACAGAAAACTCACAAAAATTAACAGAATTAACATCAAGGCTGGACTTGAATACGAAAAGTGTGACATCTAACACAGAATCTATAAATAAGTTGATTGAAGAAAATTCTGCAACACGCAAGATTGCAGAGGACGCCAGAAATATTGCTGAAGAGACACAGGGAAAATTAGAACCGATCTCCAAAAAAGTGAATGAACATGATGTGGCCTTGTCTTTGCTGGAATTACAGAGAAAGGAGAGAAATTTGAAATTAAGATTAGTTCCTGAAAGTGAAGGGGACAGCCTTGTGGAGTTCCTTACACAAGAGTTTTCTGACTTTTGGCAGGAAGAATTGGAGGAAGAATTCAAGATAACAACAGCATTCAGACTGGGCAGGAGACAGAATAGAAAGACCCCGAGGGATTGTCTGATTACTTTCAGATCCAAGGAAGAAAGAGACAAAATACTAAACCTACATTACCAAAAGGCCTTGGAAATTGAAAATTCTCATATACAAATCTTTAAGGACATCCCTAAATACATCCTGGAGGTGAGAGCCTTCTATAAAGATCTGGTCTACCTGCTGAAAAGGAACAACATACCTTTTAGGTGGGAGTTTCCACAAGGACTGTCCTTCAACTACAAGGGAAAGAAGGTGAAAATAAAAACAGTTCAAGACAAAGAGAAGTTTTTGGAGAGAAACCACGAGGATTTGCAGAAGGGAACGGTAGACCCAATTTTAGAGGTAAAAGGAGCAGTGGACATTCTGAATTTATCGTTTGGACTTAAACCACCATCAGAGGAAGAGCAGCAACTTGGAGCGGTTGGAGGAGTAGAAGACAAATAACAAGATGGCCCTGCAATTCCTTAGTTGGAATTGTAATGGGCTGAACATTCCTACGAAAAGACGCCAAGTTTTTCATATTTTGAAAAGAGAACAATTGGATTTGATCTGTTTACAAGAAACTCATGTGACCAGGGTACACAGGAAACTACTTATAAACAAAAGATTAGGACAGGAATTCATCTCATCGGATAAAGTTAAGAAAAGAGGAGTGGTGATTTATGCAAAGGAGAAATTGGCCCCAAAAATGATGTTTAAAGATGAACAAGGAAGATACCTGGCAATTGAAATACAAATACAAGGAGAAAAACTGTTAATAGTTGGAATCTATGCACCAAATGAAGGGAAGGCGGAATTTTTTAAGAAGTTGCATGAAACTCTGATGGACTATTTGGACTACAATGTGGTAATCATGGGAGACATGAATGGTGTGGTTTCTACAAATATGGACAAGGCACAAAGACAGACAATCTCCAAGGAAGGGAGACTTCCAAAGACCTTTTTTGAAATGACTGAAAATATGGACTTAATAGATATTTGGAGAACAAGGAACCCTCTCTCTCGAGAGGGAACTTTTTTCTCTCAAGCAATGATGACTTGGACCAGAATTGACCAAATTTGGATTGCTAGTGGGCTGGCTCCGAAGATCAAGAAAGTGGAAATCTGCCCAAAGACTTGCTCCGACCATAACGCCGTGAAGGTAGAGATGAAACCTACAACAACTGGTCAATTTAGATGGAGGATGAATGACACCCTGTTTCGAGATGAGGAGATCCACAGAAAGGCCCAAAAAACTTTAAAGGACTATTTCGAAATAAATTTAAAAAATGATGTAGAAAAAAGAGTGATCTGGGACGCAAGTAAAGCTGTGATGCGAGGATTTTTAATTCAACAAAATTCAGTAAAAAAGAGAAAGCAAAATGAGAAGAAGGAAAAGATCCTGGAAAAGATAAAAGAAGGAGAGAAGAAATTGAGATCAAAACCAAAGTCCCAGGAGATTTTGAGAGAGATTAAGCTATATCAGACACAATATATGGAACTGATGAACCAAGAGATTGAATGGAAGATAAAGCAAATGAGACAAAAGACATTCGAATCTGCAGACAAATGTGGTAAGCTTCTGGCTTGGCAATTGAAGAAAAGACAGAAACTAAATACAGTTACAAACCTAGAAGTGGATGGAAAGAATATATCTAAACCCAATGAGATTAGAAACTGTTTTTTGAGTTATTTTAAAAAATTATATTCACAAGGACCGCAGAAGGAAGAGGATATAGATGAATTCCTTAAAAAATATGGATTACAAAAAATCTCTCATCAAAGTAAGGTGGATCTAAACCAGAGAATAACAGAACAAGAGATAGAGGGTGCCATTCAGAACATGCAACTGGGCAAATCTCCAGGACCAGATGGACTGACTTCCAGATACTATAAAGCTTTAAAGGAGTGCTTGGTACAACCGTTAAAGGAAGTCTGCAATGAGATCTTAAAGGGGAAAAGGGCGCCAGAATCGTGGAAGGAAGCGTATATTACACTCATACCAAAGACAGAGACTGAAAAGACTCAACTTAAGAACTACCGCCCAATATCATTACTTAATGTGGATTACAAAATTTTTGCAGACATTTTGGCAAAAAGACTGAAAAGAGTGTTGATGGAGAAGATTCATAGGGACCAAGCAGGCTTTCTCCCAAAAAGGCATTTATCAGATAACGTGAGGAACATAATTGACATTTTGGAACTATTGGAGGTGAATATAAACACTAAAGCAGTTCTGATCTTTGTAGATGCGGAGAAAGCCTTTGACAATATTTCTTGGAGTTTTATGAAAAAGAATCTTCATGGGATGGGGGTAGGCCAAGGATTTGAGAATGGTATGGGTGCGATATACTCTGAACAAAAAGCCAAGTTGATTGTAAATAATGTGATAACTGAAGAATTTAAGATAGAAAAAGGGACACGACAGGGGTGCCCAATTTCCCCATTACTTTTTATTTCTGTTCTGGAGGTGTTGCTAAATATGATTAGAGATGACCAGCAGGTTAAAGGTGTACATTATAAGTTAAGGGCCTTTGCAGATGATTTAGTACTTACTTTACAAGAGCCAGATGCTAGTACAAAAAGGGTGTTGGAGTTAATTCAAGAATTTGGTCAAATAGCCGGATTTAAACTGAACAAACAAAAGACTAAAGTTTTGGAAAAAAAATTAACAGTCATGGAGAGGGAGAGGTTCCAGAATGAAACAGGTTTGACAGTGGTTAAGAAGGTGAAATATCTAGGGGTTCATTTGACATCTAAGAATTTGAACTTGTATAAAGATAACTATGAAAAATGCTGGTCAGAAATTAAAAAAGATCTAGAAATATGGTCAAATTTGAAATTGTCCATGTTAGGCCGAATTGCAGTTATTAAGTGAATGTATTGCCCAGAATGTTATTTCTGTTTCAAACATTGCAAATTCTTGACAAGATGGATTGTTTCAAGAGGTGGCAGAAGGATATCTCGAAATTTGTCTGGCAGGGCAAAAAGCCCAGAATAAAATTTAAAATACTGACGGACGCAAAATAAAGAGGGGGATTTGCCCTGCCGGACTTAAAACTGTACTACGAAGCAGCTGTGTTTTGCTGGCTGAAAGAGTGGATGCTCCTCGAGAATACAGACATCTTGGATTTGGAAGGTTTTAATAATGCATTTGGTTGGCACGCATATCTATGGTATGATAAAATTAAGGTGCATAAGGCCTTTAAAAATCATATTGTCAGAAAAGCTTTATATAATGTTTGGATAAGATATAAAGATCTGTTGGAAAACAAAACCCCTAGATGGTTGTCACCCTTGGAGGCTAAGGCGTTGAAAAAACTTAATATGGAAGCGGAATGGCCAAAGTATTGGGAAATTTTGGAACAAGATGGAGATAAGTTGAAGTTACAGAGTCACGAGAAATTGAAACCCAAAGTACGAGACTGGCTCCATTATTATCAAATAATGGAGGTGTATAAACAAGACAGGAAAATTGGCTTCCAGGTGGAGAAATCAAAAATAGAAATTGAACTGTTAGAACCCAATACTAAGAATCTGTCAAGAATGTATAATTTGCTGCTGAAATGGAATACACAAGATGAAACAGTTAAATCAGCTATGATTAAGTGGCCACAGGACATTGGTTATAACATTATGTTTGCTGGCTGGGAATGGTTGTGGAACACCGGGATAAAATTCACGGCATGTAATGCCTTAAAGGAAAATATTATGAAAATGATTTACAGGTGGTACACGACCCCAGTCAAGCTAGCAAAAATTTACCATTTGCCTGATAATAAGTGTTGGAAATGTAAAGAAACCGAAGGTACTTTCTATCACCTTTGGTGGACGTGCCCGAAGATTAAGGCCTTTTGGGAGATGATATATAACGAAATGAAAAAGGTACTTAAATGTACCTTCCCTAAGAAACCAGAGGCCTTTCTCTTGGGCATTGTCGGCCAATTGGTGTTAAAAAAAGATAGAACTTTCTTTATGTATGCTACGACAGCAGCAAGAATACTCATCGCAAAGTATTGTAAGACACAAGATCTACCCACTCTGGAAGAATGGCAGATGAAAGTGATGGACTACATGACACTGGCTGAGATGGCTGGCAGAATCCGTGACCAGGGGAAAGAGACGGCGGAAAAGGATTGGAAGAAATTTAAAATCTATCTTAAGAACTATTATAAAATAGATGAATGCTAAAATGGCGAGGTTTTGAGAAGGAAAAAGAATCATAGAATCATAGAATCATAGAGTTGGAAGAGACCACAAGGGCCATCGAGTCCAACCCCCTGCCAAGCAGGAAACACCATCAGAGCACTCCTGACATATGGTTGTCAAGCCTGTGTTTAAAGACCTCCAAAGTAGGAGACTCCACCACACTCCTTGGCAGCAAATTCCACTGTCGAACAGTTCTTACTGTCAGGAAGTTCTTCCTAATGTTTAGGTGGAATCTTCTTTCTTGTAGTTTGGATCCATTGCTCCGTGTCCGCTTCTCTGGAGCAGCAGAAAACAACCTTTCTCCCTCCTCTATGTGACATCCTTTTATATATTTGAACATGGCTATCATATCACCCCTTAACCTCCTCTTCTCCAGGCTAAACATGCCCAGCTCCCTTAGCCGTTCCTCATAAGGCATCGTTTCCAGGCCTTTGACCATTTTGGTTGCCCTCCTCTGGACACGTTCCAGTTTGTCAGTGTCCTTCTTGAATTGTGGTGCCCAGAACTGGACACAGTACTCCAGGTGTGGTCTGACCAGAGCAGAATACAGTGGCACTATTACTTCCCTTGATCTAGATGCTATACTCCTATTGATGCAGCCCAGAATTGCATTGTTGGCTCATGTCAAGTTTGTGGTCAACCAAGACTCCTAGATCCTTTTCACATGTACTGCTCTCAAGCCAGGTGTCACCCATCTTGTATTTGTGCCTCTCATTTTTTTTGCCCAAGTGCAATACTTTACATTTCTCCCTGTTAAAGTTCATCTTGTTTGTTTTGGCCCAGTTCTCTAATCTGTCAAGGTCGTTTTGAAGTGTGATCCTGTCCTCTGGGGTGTTAGCCACCCCTCCCAGTTTGGTGTCATCTGCAAATTTGCTCAGGATGCCCTTGAGTCCATCATCCAAGTCGTTGATAAAGATGTTGAATAAGACCGGGCCCAAGACAGAACCCTGTGGTACCCCACTAGTCACTCTTCTCCAGGATGAAGAGGATGTTCAGTTTCGGTTTCAGTTTCTGTTAATTGGTTCTCGTGAGAAACTTGCAGATTCTAGCTTCACCAATTAACTCCAGCTGGTGTCAATTTACTCTTGGCAGAAAGCCCAGGTCTGCTTGACCTAGAAACTACTCACTCTGATTGGTTAACGAGCAGCACTCAACTCTGTTATCTAGGGATTGCTAGCACAGTTTGATGTGAGGTGTGTTAGGAGTTAGAAGTGCTGTGTATGGTTATGAGAGAGAGAGAGAAAGAAAGATAGGATTTATTTTGCTTTTATTTGTATGCAGAAACTCTGCTGGTTTTATTTTTTCCTTTTTTAATAAATCCTGTAAATAGTTATTCTGAGTCTAGCTGACTAGTCATTACTGCCGCAACTAGCTTCTTCGCTGTGCAGGAAAACTCTGCTACGTTTGGGCTAAAGCCAGTAGGGCTATGCCTGACACTCCAAAGTTCCATGAGGTTATGGGCATTGTGCTGCCAGCCTGAGTTGCGGTGGTGTCAGCATCAACGGCGTTGGTTCCAGTAGTTCCAGAGGTTGTTGTTCCTGGCTGGTTCCTGACCGTGGTGAGCTGGTGACGCAGCGGACGCAAGGACAACAGCTGCAGCGTGTGAGTGCTGGGTGCTGTGGTTCCTGTTTTCTCTCTCGGTGGTCGTGAGTAGCTGGTTCCGGGTTCCAGGGACATCGCTCTCAAGATGGCCTCACAACCAGTTCAGATGGCTTTTGAGCGTCTGAATGACTCCAATTACTTGCTGTGGTCGGAACGCATGCAGGCAGTGCTGCAGAGGGATCGTCTCTGGCAAGTGGTGAGTAAGTTTCCTACGAAGCCTGATGATGAAGACCTCGATAAAGACCAAAGAGCAAGGGCCACAATTGTCTTGGGGCTGGAAGATTCCCAGTTGCCGTATGTGAGGGGAATCAAGACAGCTAGAGGTGTGTGGCAAGCACTTAAAGAACTCCATGTGCGTGAGACAGCAGTTTCCAAGCTGTTCATTCGCAAGGCATTGTACAAGGCAATGTTACAGCCTGGGGTTACAATGCAGGAACACCTACACAGTTTACAGTTAAAGTTTGTTGCGCTACAGGAAAGAGACTGTGCACTAGACCAGCAGGAGAAGGTGGCTATTATTTTGAGTTCTCTCCCGGAAAGCTGGGATAATTTAGTTTTGTCTCTAGAAGGCATGCAGGAGCATGATTTATCAGTCAGTTACGTTACTGGGCGTTTGATTGAAGAATGGCAGAAGAGGCAAGAAAGGTTGTTGGCTGCAGAGGCTTCTACAGGTGGACGGTTTGGAGGGAGTTCTCATGCCGTGCCAGAGGTGAAGCAAGAGCAGCGTACCGGTGAGGAGTCAGCGTTTGCTGTTAGGCGTTGTTTCCGATGTGGGTCTTCAGCGCATCTAAAACGACAATGTCCGGAGTTGGTCAAGTCTCAGTTGCCGGTGCAGGAGCAGAGACGAGATCAGCAGCAGCAGCAGCGTAAAAAGAAATTCTTCAAACGAAAACAGTCGGCTCAGCTGGTGACCGGCGAGGTCAAGATTGCTGATGAGAAACAAGCGGTCTGGGTGGTCGATTCGGGAGCATCTCGCCACATCGTGAATTCAGATGAATTGTTTGTTTCCAAGAACTCAGCACAGCGCAGCCAGGTGGCTCTAGCAGACGGAAGTACTTCCGAAGTGATTTCGGGGGGTGCAGTTTATGTTCCTTGTCTTCGTGAATGCCTGCAAAATGTACTTTGTGTGCCGTCATTAAGGAGCAATCTGATGTCTGTAGATTGTTTGCTGAAAGCTGGGTTTAAAGTGTATTTTGAAGGAGACAGTTGCATTATTAAGAAGGCTGGTGAGATTTTAGGCACTGCTAAGTCAGAGGGAGGCTTGTTTTGGCTTAAAGCAGGATCTCAAGTTGCAGCAGTAGTCAGTAAATCTCAGCCTGCAGTGAATAACAAAGCTATACATGACAACTGTGTGCACTTATTGCATAGGAAAATGGGGCATGCTTGCTGGAAAAGTGTACTAAAAATGTCTGAATTGGCTGATGGGGGTAATTTAAAGAGTTGTAACAAGTACCTTGATTGTAATGTGTGTAAAAAGGTTAAAACCCACAGAGTCTCTTACCCCAGAAGCGACAGAGTTAGTGAGTCACCGCTACAGCTGGTTCACATGGACGTAATTGGTCCATTTGCTGTAAGCAGGGGTGGATCGCGCTTTTCACTAACAATTGTGGATGACGCCACGCGTTATTCTTGGGTTTTTCCCATGAAGAATAAGGGTGACGTGTTCACCAAGTTTAAAGGCTGGGTGGCATCTGTGGAAAGATTTCTGTCCATTAAGCTCAGAAGGATTCAGACGGACAGAGGTGGCGAATTTATGTCAAATGCCTTTAGAGATTGGTTACAAAAGCGTGGCATTGGGCATAGAAAAACGAACGTTTTTTCCCCAGAGGAGAATGGCGTTGCAGAGCGAAAAAACAGATCTTTACAAGATATGATGTTTGCCATGCTTGATGATGCTGATTTGCCCATGTCTTATTGGGGGGAGAGCATGCTCACCGCGTGTTATCTCCAAAATAGGCTCTTTCACCAAACAATAGGTACAACCCCATACTTTAAATTGTTTCAGAAAAAACCTAAAATTGACCATTTGCATGTGTTTGGATCAAAAGCCTGGGTATTAATTCCGAAACAAATGAGGAAGAAGGGAGATCCTAAGACCAAACAGTTAGTGTTTGTGGGTTACCAGGAGCTGGGAAAAGGTTTCCGCTTTGCTGAAGGGACAAATGGCATTGTGATCTCCAGGAATGCCAGTTTTTGTGAACATAGTGGCTGGGAGAGACTACATGCCAATACTGAGGTTTGGTTTGAACCTTCCCAGGAGCCTCATGACTCTGAAGGTAGACACAGAGAGTCAGAGTCTGAGGGGGAGGAAAGTTCAGATAAGAGCTCTCAAGAAAGTGGAGTTAGCCAGAGACCAGTTGCTAAGCAACAAAAGAGAGGTCGTAGTTCTGAGGAGGAAAGTGGGTCAGAAGAAAAATTTTCTCCCAGAAGATCTAAAAGACAAAACAAAGGAGTGCCTCCGGTGCGTTTTTCTCCTGATACTGCAAATGTGTTTAGTGTAAGTGCAGAGCCCAAGAGTTTTCAGGAGGTGTTAAAGTTACCAAAAGAGGAGGCAGAGCGCTGGAAACAGGCAATGGAGGAAGAGATGTCCTCTCTGAATGAGCACAAGGTTTTTACACCAGTAGCAGCGCCTGAGGGGGCAAAGATTGTAGGCTACAGGTGGGTGTACAAAAGACTTAGGCCCGGTTAGGACATATCTAGGGTTGGAAGTGTGCTGGGCCCAAGATGGCAGCTGCCTAATTAGTCAGCAGAACAAAGTTAAACAACTACTGACTACATACAGGATGCAGGATTGCAAAGGGGCAGCGGTGCCTATGGATCCAGGTTTCATAAAAACACTTCATATAGATGAGAGTCCTGAATTTGAACACCCTGATGTATATCACTCTGTAATTGGAAGTTTATTGTATATAGCACAGTGGTCCAGACCTGATATTAGCTATGCAGTAAGCATATTAAGTAGATTGGTCTCAAAACCCACACTAAATGCCTGGAAAGGGGTAAAACAAGTTCTGAGGTATCTCAAACAGACAATTGGCTATAGTTTACAATTAAATTCTTCAGAGGATGAAATGTTGAGTTGCTACTGTGATAGTGACTGGGGAAATTTGCCGGATAGAAAATCTGTCACAGGACTAGTCATAAGGGTCGGTGGAGCTTTAATCAGCTGGCGGTCACGCAAGCAAGACATTGTAAGTGTGTCATCAACGGAATCAGAGTATGCCGCATTGAGTGAATTGTGCAACGAGGTGATTTATTTCAAGCATTTGATGGCAGATTTAAATGTAAATTGTGGAGAACCGGTACAAGTTTACATTGATAATCAAGCTTGTATAACCTTAAGTAAAACAGAGGGTTTCAAATCGCGTTCCAAACATATCTCTGTAAAATACCAAAATGTACGTTGCTGTGTACAAGACAATGTAATCACCTGTACTTATGTGTCAAGTGAAGAAAATGTAGCAGATGTGTTAACTAAACCATTGGCAAAGGTAAAGAACAAGCGAATGTGCAAGGGTTTAGGTTTGCTGGAAAAATGATCTCCTACATAGGTGTATTTGGTGTTAATTGTTCAGCAGAATCTGTGAGGGGGTGTTCAGTTTCGGTTTCAGTTTCTGTTAATTGGTTCTCGTGAGAAACTTGCAGATTCTAGCTTCACCAATTAACTCCAGCTGGTGTCAATTTACTCTTGGCAGAAAGCCCAGGTCTGCTTGACCTAGAAACTACTCACTCTGATTGGTTAACGAGCAGCACTCAACTCTGTTATCTAGGGATTGCTAGCACAGTTTGATGTGAGGTGTGTTAGGAGTTAGAAGTGCTGTGTATGGTTATGAGAGAGAGAGAGAAAGAAAGATAGGATTTATTTTGCTTTTATTTGTATGCAGAAACTCTGCTGGTTTTATTTTTTCCTTTTTTAATAAATCCTGTAAATAGTTATTCTGAGTCTAGCTGACTAGTCATTACTGCCGCAACTAGCTTCTTCGCTGTGCAGGAAAACTCTGCTACGTTTGGGCTAAAGCCAGTAGGGCTATGCCTGACACTCCAAAGTTCCATGAGAGGAACCATTGATGAGAACCCTTTGGGTTCGGTCAGCCAGCCAGTTACAAATCCACTGAGTGGTAGCATAGTCAAGACCGCATTTTACCAGCTTCTTTACAAGAATATCATGGGGCACCTTGTCAAATGCCTTGCTGAAATCAAGGTAGGCTACATCCACTGCGTTCCCTTCATCTACCAGGCTTGTAATTCTGTCAAAAAACGAGATCAGGTTAGTCTGACATGACTTATTTTTCAGAAATCCATGCTGACTATTGGTGATCACAGCATTCCTTTCTAGGTGCTCACAGACTGTTTGCTTAATGATCTGCTCCAGAATCTTCCCTGCTATTAATGTCAGACTGACTGGGCGGTAATTATTTGGGTCCTCTCTTTTCCCCTTTTTGAAAATAGGGACAACATTTGCCCTCCTCCAGTCTCCCGGGACTTCGCCTGTTCTCCAGGAATTCTCAAAGATGACTGCCAGTGGTTCTGAGATCACATCTGCCAGTTCTTTTAATACTCTTGGATGCAGTTCATCTGGCCCTGGAGACTTGAATACATCTAAACTAGCCAAGTATTCTTGTACTATCTCCTTAGTTATTCTGGGCTGTGTTTCCTTTGCTGAATCATTTGCTTCAAATTCTTCAGGTTGGGCATTGTTTTCTTTATCGGAGAAGACTGAGGCAAAGAAGGCATTGAGGAGTTCAGCCCTTTCTGTGTCCCCTGTTTGCATTTCACCATCTTCTCCTCTGAGTGACCCCACTGTTTCTTTGTTCTTCCTTTTGCTACGAACATACCCATAAAAGCCTTTTTTGTTGCTTTTAACCTCTCTAGCAAGCCTGAGTTCATTCTGTGCTTTAGCTTTTCTGACTTTGTGTCTACACGTGCTGGCTATTTGTTTGAATTCCTCTTTGGTGGTTTCCCCCCTTTTCCATTTTTTGTACACATCATTTTTTAATCTTAATTCAGTTAAAAGTTCTTTAGATAGCCACCCTGGCTTCTTTAGGCACCTTCCATGTTTCCGTCTCATTGGTATTGCCTGACGTTGTGCTTTTACTATCTCCCTCTTAACAAACTCCCAGCCACCATGAACTCCCTTTCTTTTTAGTATTGCTGTCCATGGGATATCACTCAGCACTTCCCTAAGTTTTATGAAGTCGGCTTTCTTAAAGTCAAGAAATTGAGTCCTAGTATGCTTGGCTGCTCCTTTCCGCTGTATAGTAAACTTCAGAAGAGCATGATCACTTGCGCCTAATGATCCATCCACATCTACCCCACTAACCAGGTAATCAGCATTGGTTAGGACCAGATCTAAAATGACTGTTCCTCTTGTTGCTTCTCCCACTTTCTGGACAATGAAGTTGTCTGCAAGGCCAGTGAGGAATCTGTTTGACCTTATGCTCTTGGCTGAGTTTGACATCCAACAAATATCCGGGTAATTGAAGTCCCCCATTACTACTATCTCCCTTCCTTTTGCATGCTTGGCCATCTGTTCCAGGAAGGCATCATCTATGTCCTCCGTTTGGCTTGGGGATCTATAGTAAACTCCCACAATGAGGTCTCTGTTATTCTTCTCTTCCTTAATTTTGACCCAAATGCTCTCACTTTGGCTTTGAGGTTCTAAATCTTGGATCTCTTCACAGGTATACACATCCCTGACATATAACGCCACTCCTCCTCCTTTCTTTACAGCGACATAAGATTAAGTTGAAGAAAAGATTAGCAAGACATATATTTGATAAAATTATTTAGAAGTTGCTGAAAGAAATTTGGACATTGGGATGCACGAAGGGGAGGTATGGGGGAGTCCGAGAAGTAAGGGATATGAAAAAAGGGCTATGAAATTATACATGTTTGTATGTCTTTTTATTTGTTTGTATTGTTTGAAAAATTTTGTAAAACCAATAAAAAATTTATATATATAAAAAAGAAGGAGGACGAATAAACTTGTATTGTTCTTTCGGTGGTTATTCACCCGAACCCGAACCCGAACCCGAACCCGAACCCGAACCCGAACCCGAACCCGAACCCGAACCTTAACCTTAACCTTAACCTTAACCTTAACCTTAACCTTAACCTTAACCTTAACCTTAACCTTAACCTTAACCTTAACCTTAACCCTAACCCTAACCCTAACCCTAACCCTAACCCTAACCCTAACCCTAACCCTAACCCTAACCCTAACCCTAACCCTAACCCTAACCCTAACCCTAACCCTAACCCTAACCCTAACCCTAACCCTAACCCTAACCCTAACCCTAACCCTAACCCTAACCCTAACCCTAACAGTAACCCCAACCCTAAGCATAACCCCAACCCTAGCAAAGAGAAATGTAATAAGGCTAAACAAAGCCAAACAGGTTGTTTTGGGTTCCAGCTACATAGAAAGAAGAATCTTGGATTTGAAATTAGCCCAATCAGAGCTTTATCAATAAGGCAAAAAAAGCCAAACAGGTTGTTTTGGGTTCCAGCTACATAGAAAGAATAATATTGGAATTCGGTTATTTTGAGTCGTGTTCTTTGGTGTTAATGCACATTGACCCAGAAATCGCAAAGTGTGTGTAATGAGACCAAAATAACACAACACCGTCTTTCCGCTTCCATATGCGTATTAAGAAGACGAATAAGGCTTTGATTGGGCTTATTTCAATTCGCATGGTGTTTTTTGGGTGTGTATCAGAATCACCCCCGACCAAAGCTAAAAGGTGTTTTGGGTTCAATCTACATAAAAAGAAGATGATATAGCTCTGATTGGGCTTATTTCAAATTGGTGTTTTTGGGGTTGGAAGGCACATTCACCCAAAAATTGCAGAGTGACATGTTTTTTATCGGCCCAAATCAAGTATAGGTGTTTTGGATCCATCAGAACAGAAAGAGGACGAATAAGCTTGGATTGTTCTTTCGGTGGTCATTCACCCCGAACCTAACCCTAACCCTAACCCTAACCCTAACCCTAACCCTAACCCCAACCCCAACCCCAACCCCAACCCCAACCCCAACCCCAACCCCAACCCCAACCCCAACCCCAACCCCAACCCCAACCCCAACCCCAACCCCAACCCCAACCCCAACCCCAACCCCAACCCCAACCCCAACCCCAACCCCAACCCCAACCCCAACCCCAACCCCAACCCCAACCCCAAGCCTTAACGTAACCCTAACACTAACACTAACACTAACCCTAGCAAAGCGAAGTGTAATAAGCCTAAACAAAGCCAAACAGGTTGTTGTGTGTTACACCTACATAGAAAGAAGAATCTTGGATTTCGCTTATTTCAAGGCGTTTTCTTTGGTGTTACTGCACATTTACCTAGAAATCGCAAAGTGCGTATAATGAGCCCAAAATAACACAACACCGTCTTTTTGCTTCACTATGCGTAGAGAGAAGACGAATAAGCTTTGATTGGGCTTATTACAATTCGCATGGTGTTTTTTGGGTGTGCACCAGAATCACCCCCAACCAAAGCAAAAAGGTGTTTTGGGTTCCACCTACATAAAAAGAAGATGATAAAGTCCTTATTGGGCTTATTTCAAATTGGTGTTTTTAGGGTTAGAATGCACATTCACTCAAAAATCGCAGAGTGACATGTTTGTTATCAGCCGAAATCAACCATAGGTGTTTCGGTTCTATCTCAATAGAAGGAGGACGAATAAACTTGGATTGTTCTTTCGGTGGTCATTCACCCTGACCCTAACCCTAACCCTAACCCTAACCCTAACCCTAACCCTAACCCTAACCCTAACCCTAACCCCAACCCCAACCCCAACCCCAACCCCAACCCCAACCCCAACCCCAACCCCAACCCCAACCCCAACCCCAACCCCAACCCCAACCCCAACCCCAACCCCAACCCCAACCCCAACCCCAACCCCAACCCCAACCCCAACCCCAACCCCAACCCCAAACCCAAACCCAAACCCAAACCCAAACCCAAACCCAAACCCAAACCCAAACCCAAACCCAAACCCAAACCCAAACCCAAACCCAAACCTAAACCTAAACCTAAACCTAAACCTAAACCTAAACCTAAACCTAAACCTAAACCTAAACCTAACCCTAACCCTAACCCTAACCCTAACCCTAACCCTAACCCTAACCCTAACCCTAACCCTAACCCTAACCCTAACCCTAACCCTAACCCTAACCCTAACCCTAACCCTAACCCTAACCCTAACACTAACCCTAACACTAACCCTAACACTAACACTAACACTAACACTAACACTAACACTAACACTAACACTAACACTAACACTAACACTAACACTAACACTAACACTAACACTAACACTAACACTAACACTAACACTAACCCTAGCAAAGTGAAGTGTAATAAGCCTAAACAAAGCCAAACAGGTTGTTTTGTGTTCCAACTACATAGAAAGAAGAATCTTGGATTTCGCTTATTTCAAGTCGTTTTCTTTGGTGTTAATGCACATTGACCCAGAAATCGCAAAGTGTGTGTAATGAAACCAAAATAACACAACACCGTCTTTTTGCTTCAATATGCGTAGAGAGAAGACGAATAAGCTTTGATTGGTCTTATTTCAATTCGCATGGTGTTTTTTGGGTGTGCACCAGAATCACCCCCAACCAAAGCAAAAAGGTCCTTTGGGTTCTGTCAGGGGTTCAGAGACAGAGGCACAGGTGAGGGGGGAGACGGAGAGCGATGGGGAAGAATCCCAGGACAGTGAGGAAGAGGATGACAATGACTTGATGTCTTCCATGAGTCTCTCAAGTGAATCGGAGGATTCCCAGAAGGGGGCACCCCTAGTCAGGCCAAGGGGGGTCACAGGGGGGACCTGCCAGGAGCAGGGAAGCAGCAGGGAAACCCCGAGTGGGAGTGGGAGATCGGGGCCGGCTTCCCAGCAGGAACGAAGTGAAGAGAGTGGAATTCCCAGTGTGACACACGGAGCGGAGCAGGAAGGAGACAGGGGAAGGAGATCGGGGCAGGACGTCCTGCCGGAAGAGGCGGAGAGTAGTACAGGGAGTAGTGTAAGTGTCAAGAGGAAGGTCAGGGGTAGCGAACGCGCGCCAAGTTCAAATGTGGAGGCGCGCGGAAATGGAGAGAGCCCGGAGGAGGAGCCTGGCCCCAAAGCACGAAGGCGGGGGGAACAGGCATCTGAGGAATCCGCTTCAGGAGAGAGCAGGAGGGAAGGAACCCAGGGGGGCAGAAAGACCCTGCGGAAAAGGAAAGATAGGAAGAGGTGGACTAGCACAAGCCTCTTAAGCTGGTGTAGGGGCGGGACCGACTCAGAGGGGACTTCAAACGTCTAGGCTAAGAGACACGGGGCTGCGCGCCTCGGTTGTGGAACCAATAATGAACTGCAATAAACATCCTTGTATATAAGAAGAACCTGGCGTTGGTCTTTTGTGAGCTGAGACCTGAGGCAGCCCTGACAGGTTCCATCTACATAAAAAGAAGATGATAAAGCTGTGATTGGGTTATTTCAAATTGGTGTTTTTGGGGTTAGAATGCGCATTCACCCAAAGATCGCAGAATGACATGTTTCTTATCAGCGGAAATCAAGGATAGGTGTTTTGGTTCCATCTCTATTGAAGGAGGACAAATAAGCTTGGATTGTTCGTTCTGTGGTCATTCACCCTGACCCTGACCCTGACCCTGACCCTAACCCTAACCCTAACCCTAACCCTAACCCTAACCCTAACCCTAACCCTAACCCTAACCCTAACCCTAACCAAAACCCTAACCCTAACCCTAACCCTAACCCTAACCCTAACCCTAATCCTAACCCTAACCCTAACCCTAACACTAACACTAACACTAACAATAGCAAAGCGAAGTAAAATAAGCCTAAACAATGCCAAACAGGTTGTTTTGGGTTCCAGCTACATAGAAAGAAGAATCTTGGATTTCGCTTATTTCATGTCGTGTTCTTTGGTGTTAATGCACATTGACCCTGAAATCGCAAAGTGTGTGTAATGAGACCAAAATAAAACAACACAGTCTCCTGGCTTCCATATGTGTATACAGAAGACGAATAAGCTTTGATTGGTCTTATTTCAATTCGCATGGTGTTTTTGGGGTGTGGACCAGAATCACCCCCAACCACAGCAAAAAGGTGCTTTGGGTTCCATCTGCATAAAAAGAAGATGAGAAAGGCCTGATTGGGCTTATTTCAAATTGCTGTTTTGGGGGTTAGAATGCACATTCACTCAAAAATCGCAGAGTGAAATGTTTTTTATCAGCCCAAATCAAGCATAGGTGTTTGGGTTCCATCTGAATAGGAAGAGGACGAATAAGCTTGGATTGTTCTTTCGGTGGTCATTCACCCCAACCCCAACCCTAACCCTAACGCTAACCCCAACCCAAACCCTAACCCTAACCATAATCCTAACCGTAACCCTAAACCAACAACAACAACAACAAATCCGTTTATTGTGAGGACCATGCCTGTACACAAACATCAACACAACAATAGTTAAAAATATTAAAATTCATTACATACTATGCCAACAAAACCTTCATCCCACAAAATAGAAAGAGAGGGAAAACCAGCAATGAGTTAAACAGACGATGAAGGGGTCTTTACATTGTCATCCATAAATCTTTCCCTGGCTTTCATGGCCTTCATCACAAAAACCGCTACCACATGGGTCAGTATAGTTGCCTGACATCCCAGTTCTGATTTTAACTGTGGTGTCTGAATGTAACTCTCTAAGTATTTTGAGAATCATAGAATCATAGAATCATAGAATCATAGAATCATAGAGTTGGAAGAGACCACAAGGGCCATCGAGTCCAACCCCCTGCCAAGCAGGAAACACCATCAGAGCACTCCTGACATATGGTTGTCAAGCCTCTGCTTAAAGACCTCCAAAGTAGGAGACTCCACCACACTCCTTGGCAGCAAATTCCACTGTCAAACAGCTCTTACTGTCAGGAAGTTCTTCCTAATGTTTAGGTGGAATCTTCTTTCTTGTAGTTTGGATCCATTGCTCCGTGTCCGCTTCTCGGAGCAGCAGTAAACAACCTTTCTCCCTCCTCTATGTGACATCCTTTTATATATTTGAACATGGCTATCATATCACCCCTTAACCTCCTCTTCTCCAGGCTAAACATGCCCAGCTCCCTTAGCCGTTCCTCATAAGGCATCGTTTCCAGGCCTTTGACCATTTTGGTTGCCCTCCTCTGAACACGTTCCAGTTTGTCAGTGTCCTTCTTGAATTGTGGTGCCCAGAACTGGACACAGTACTCCAGGTGTGGTCTGACCAGAGCAGAATACAGTGGCACTATTACTTCCCTTGATCTAGATGCTATACTCCTATTGATGCAGCCCAGAATTGCATTGGCTTTTTTAGCTGCCGCGTCACACTGTTGGCTCATGTCAAGTTTGTGGTCAACCAAGACTCCTAGATCCTTTTCACATGTACTGCTCTCAAGCCAGGTGTCACCCATCTTGTATTTGTGCCTCTCATTTTTTTTGCCCAAGTGCAATACTTTACATTTCTCCCTGTTAAAATTCATTTTGTTTGTTTTTGCCCAGTTCTCTAATCTGTCAAGGTCGTTTTGAAGTGTGACCCTGTCCTCTGCAACCTTTGGCAAGATGGCAAACATTGCGCAGGAATCGCAGGTGACTGCAGCTGTTCCCTCCCCTTCCATCTTGAGATCGTGTCGTTGGGGGTGGCTACAGAGGTCCTCCATCATAAAAAGCTTGAAGACAGGACAAATAACTTCCCCCACAAAAAAACCCTAGGTCTCCCCCAACAAACGTTTGAGACTAGCTCCCCTAATTCTAAAAGATGCGTATAACTTCGCGCGCCGCTGCCCTGCAAACTCTGATAAGAAGTCGTCTATCAATATCTGTTTCATATAGTTTTTGCCATAATTTGTCCCTACAGATTGAATCAAAAGCGGATGTGAGATCTACAAAAGCCACAAAAAGTTTGCTCTTATGTACCTTTGTATACTTCTCTATCATTGTCTGTAGTACCAAACAATGGCCTGTTGTACTATGGCCCTTTCTAAACCCTGCCTGTTCCGGATTAAGCAAGTTAGAGTGGTCAGCCCAGTCAACCAGTTTATTTAGCAGGTATCGAGTATAAAGTTTATACACAATGTCCGGGAGACTTATGGGGCGATAGTTTGAGGGGTCTTGGGGGTCTCCCTTCTTATAGATGGGGGCTACCAGGCTCAGTTTCCAGTTTTCTGGGATTTTGCATGTATCATTTATTGCTGTAAAAAGTTGGGCCAAAATAGCAGCCCACCACTAGGCATTTAATTTAAGCACCTCAGGAGGAATCATATCTTCACCGGGAGCTTTGCCATTCTTGAGTGTTTTAATTAGCTGTAAACATTCTGATTTGGTAACAGGATCCCAGCCCATTAATAGATCGTTTTTAAGAGGAGGAAACTGGCTCAGTTTAGCAATGTTTGGAGCTGTATATAGCCGGGAAAAATGTTGGTACCATAAGTTAGATGAAATACTGTTGGTTACAATTTTCCCTTTGGGTGAAACTCCCTGAGCAATTATTTCCCAGAACTTTTTGTCGTCCCACAATTTGATCACTTTGTCAAGTGCCTCCCATTGTTCCTTTCTGTAGAGGGATTTCTTAAATTTTAGAGTATTTTTATAATGAGAACGCCACCTGTGCAGGTTTTCCACTGAGGACAGGGTCCCTTCCTGTTTTACCTTATTTTGTAATTTCCTAAGCAAAGATCTTAGATTCCTACAGTCTTTGTTGAACCAGGCCCTCGAGTTGTTTTGTTGTTTGGGAGGGTTGGAATTCGTGAGTAGTGGGAAGAGCGACTCTGAGACCTGCTGAAATGTTGAAAAGGGGTCAGAATTAGATGAGATACACTGGTCTCTCAAGGCCAGTAAGTCTGATGAATGCAGGTGTAGTTTGATTTTAGATTCCAGGCCGCTGTTCCATTTACGCCTACGAAGGGCCAGAGTTGGAGGTGGGTCTGCACAGTGATTGCGGTATTGCGGATCCTCCAAACCACGGGGAATTAGTGAAACTGATATAGGAAGATGATCACTCTCAATTCTATTGAAAGTCCTGAAGCCCTGTGACCTCTCCAAGAGTTTTGGGGAGACCAGGATATAATCAATAACGCTCGCACCTCTAGGTCCAAGAAAAGAAAAGAAACCCCCTGACCTGTCCATATGGGTACCATGCAAATTATACAAATTATGTTTGAAGGCAGTCTCCATTAATGTAATGCCTGCCTTATTCAAGACCTTATCGTCAGAGGACCAGGGAATAAACCAATCTGCCTCTGGCAGGAACTGGGATTTAGAGCAGTACGTATTAATGTCATTTCCTATCCTGGCGTTGAAATCACCTGCCAGCAGGATATCCATGCCAGGGAATTCTAATTCAGCCTTCTCCAAACATAGCTCTAAATCTTCCCAGATTTGTAACGACTGGGGAGGGGTGCCTATGGGAGGGATATATATATTAAAGCAAAGGAAATCTCCTCCTTCACTGCTAGAAATAAGTAAGATTTGTAAATTGTTGCTCTTCACCCACTGCTGTTGCCGGGCCTTGCACTTTAGCTTGGTAGAAACAAAAGTGACTAAACCACCACTAGGTCGGCCTCGGGAATTTGGTTTTATCGCAGGGGTAGCAAAGGCTTCGTATCCCTGTAAAGAAGGGACATGGAGATCTAGACACCATGTCTCCTGTAGACATATAATCTGAAATTTTGTAAGGAAATCCAGAAGGTCGACATCACCCTGCTTAGATAGCCATCCCGCCACATTCCAAGAAAGGATGTGGAAATAGGGTGATGGTGGAAATAGTGGCAGTCAATCTCTTTTCCGGTGGTTTGAGGCTCCTGAGCTGGGCTCCTCCTCTTTCTGCCCTGCTTGGTGGTTCCAGGTTTGAGGTCGCTGGTCCCTAGGTAGGTGTGATAGCTTTAACTGAGGGGCCAATAGGTTGATTTGGCCCAGAGGATCTTCGATGACACTGTTACAAATATCATGTTGTTCAGCTGATGTATCATGATGTTCAGCTGGTTTTTGCAGAGCAAGGGTTTTGCAGACCCGTATAGGCTGTACAGGTAGCAGGTCAACAGCTGCATCTTGCGTCGGTACTGCTAGCGGGTCAAAATTTGACAAAAGCTGTGGATCTTGATTGCGTATTGGGCTTAGAATAATGGAAGCCTCCAATTCCGGCATCGAGGCATATTTCTCCCCTAGTCCTCTCCCCTAGCATGGAAGACGAAGAGCAGACTCCATTTGAGGATCTCTCCCTCATTACAGTCGATCAGGTATATGAAAACGAGCAGCAAAGTCAGTCCTCAGGGAATGTGCAGGCGACCTTGGAACGGACAGCTCACGGAAGAACCCCGACCAAACCTAAGAGGAGGCGTGTAGTGGTGATAGGGGATTCCCTACTGAGGGGAACAGAAGCAGTGATCTGTGGGCCTGACAAGATGTCTCGGGAAGTGTGCTGTCTCCCCGGGGCTAAGATCCAAGATGTAACTGAACGACTGCAAGGAATTATAAAACCCACTGACGAATACCCCTTCCTCTTGGTTCATGTGGGAACCAATGACACTGCAAGCAATAGCCTCCAGAAGATCAAAAGAGACTACGAGGCTCTCGGCAGGAAATTGAAGCAACTAAATGCACAAATTGTCATCTCATCTCTCCTCCCAGTTGAACGACGTGGCCCAGGGAGAGAGGGAAAAATCGTGGAAGTGAACAGCTGGCTTCGCAAATGGTGAAAACAGGAACGGTTTGGATTCTTAGATCACGGACTGCAGTTTCTTGAAGATGGACTTCTGGCAAGCGATGGGCTGCACCTCACAACGGTTGGGAGAAATGTTTTTGCCAAAAATCTCAGAAACCTCATCAGGAGGGCTTTAAACTGACTAATGTGGGGGAGGGAGACAGTGCTCCTGAAGGTAGGAGTCTATCAATTGATGAAGATGATCATCCAAATGTCATAGACCAAATGGAGCAAACAGCACGCAGACCTAGTGGTGGGAGGAAAAAATCCTTAAATAAGAGACACGGGGGAATGATTAATGGACTTCAATGTCTGTACACTAATGCGCAAAGCATGGGAAATAAACAAGATGAGCTTGAGCTCTTGGTACAGCAAAATACATATGACATAATAGGAATCACTGAAACCTGGTGGGATAAGTCCCACGATTGGAATGTAATAATGGGGGGATACAATCTATTTCAGAGAAACAGACCAGACAAGAAAGGAGGAGGAGTGGCGTTATATGTCAGGGATGTGTATACCTGTGAAGAGATCCAAGATTTAGAACCTCAAAGCCAAAGTGAGAGCATTTGGGTCAAAATTAAGGGAGAGAAGAATAACAGAGATCTCATTGTGGGAGTTTACTATAGATCCCCAAGCCAAACGGAGGACATAGATGATGCCTTCCTGGAACAGATGGCCAAGCATGCAAAAGGAAGGGAGATAGTAGTAATGGGGGACTTCAATTACCCGGATATTTGTTGGATGTCAAACTCAGCCAAGAGCATACGGTCAAACAGATTCCTCACTGGCCTTGCAGACAACTTCATTGTCCAGAAAGTGGGAGAAGCAACAAGAGGAACAGCCATTTTAGATCTGGTCCTAACCAATATTGATGACCTGGTTAGTGGGGTAGAAGTGGAAGGATCATTAGGCGCGAGTGATCATGCTCATCTGAAGTTTACTATACAGCGGAAAGGAGCAGCCAAGCATACTAGGACTCAATTTCTTGACTTTAAGAAAGCCGACTTCATAAAACTTAGGGAAGTGCTGGGTGAGATCCCATGGACAGTAATACTAAAAGGAAAGGGAGTTCATGATGGCTGGGAGTTTGTTAAGAGGGAGATACTAAAAGCACAACGTCAGGCAATACCAATGAGACGGAAACATGGAAGGTGCTTAAAGAAGCCAGGGTGGCTATCTAAAGAACTTTTAAGTGAGTTAAGATTAAAAAAGGATGTGTACAAAAAATGGAAAAGGGGGGAAACCACCAAAGAGGAATTCAAACAAATAGCCAGCACGTGTAGACACAAAGTCAGAAAAGCAAAAGCACAGAATGAACTCAGGCTGGCTAGAGAGGTTAAAAGCAACAAAAAAGGCTTTTATGGGTATGTTCGTAGCAAAAGGAAGAACAAAGAAACAGTGGGGTCACTCAGAGGAGAAGATGGTGAAATGCAAACAGGGGACACAGAAAGGGCTGAACTCCTCAATGCCTTCTTTGCCTCAGTCTTCTCCGAGAAAGAAAACAATGCCCGACCTGAAGAATTTGGAGCAAATGATTCAGCAAAGGAAACACAGCCCAGAATAACTAAGGAGATAGTACAAGAATACTTGGCTAGTTTAGATGTATTCAAGTCTCCAGGGCCAGATGAACTGCATCCAAGAGTATTAAAAGAACTGGCAGATATGATCTCAGAACCACTGGCAGTCATCTTTGAGAATTCCTGGAGAACAGGCGAAGTCCCGGCAGACTGGAGGAGGGCAAATGTTGTCCCTATTTTCAAAAAGGGGAAAAGAGAGGACCCAAATAATTACTGCCCAGTCAGTCTGACATCAATACCTGGGAAGATTCTGGAGCAGATCATGAAGCAAACAGTCTGTGAGCACCTAGAAAGGAATGCTGTGATCACCAATAGTCAGCATGGATTTCTGAAAAATAAGTCATGTCAGACTAACCTGATCTCGTTTTTTGACAGAATTACAAGCCTGGTAGATGAAGGGAACGCAGTGGATGTAGCCTACCTTGATTTCAGCAAGGCATTCGACAAGGTGCCCCATGATGTTCTTGTAAAGAAGCTGGTAAAATGCGGTCTTGACTCTGCTACCACTCAGTGGATTTGTAACTGGCTGACTGACCGAACCCAAAGGGTGCTCATCAATGGTTCCTCTTCATCCTGGAGAAGAGTGACTAGTGGGGTGCCACAGGGTTCTGTCTTGGGCCTGGTCTTATTCAACATCTTTATCAACGACTTGGATGATGGACTCAAGGGCATCCTGATCAAATTTGCAGATGACACCAAACTGGGAGGGGTGGCTAACACCCCAGAGGACAGGATCACACTTCAAAACGATCTTGACAGATTAGAGAACTGGGCAAAAACAAACAAGATGAATTTTAACAGGGAGAAATGTAAAGTATTGCACTTGGGCAAAAAAAATGAGAGGCACAAATACAAGATGAGGGACACCTGGCTTGAGAGCAGTACATGTGAAAAGGATCTAGGAGTCTTGGTTGACCATAAACTTGACATGAGCCAACAGTGTGACACGGCAGCTAAAAAAGCCAATGCAATTCTGGGCTGCATCAATAGGAGTATAGCATCTAGATCAAGGGAAGTAATAGTGCCACTGTATTCTGCTCTGGTCAGACCTCACCTGGAGTACTGTGTCCAGTTCTGGGCACCACAATTCAAGAAGGACACTGACAAACTGGAACGTGTCCAGAGGAGGGCAACCAAAATGGTCAAAGGCCTGGAAACGATGCCTTATGAGGAACGGCTAAGGGAGCTGGGCATGTTTAGCCCGGAGAAGAGGAGGTTAAGGGGTGATATGATAGCCATGTTCAAATATATAAAAGGATGTCACATAGAGGAGGGAGAAAGGTTGTTTTCTGCTGCTCCAGAGAAGCGGATACGGACCAATGGATCCAAACTACAAGAAAGAAGATTCCACCTAAACATTAGGAAGAACTTCCTGACAGTAAGTGCTGTTCGACAGTGGAATTTGCTTCCAAGGAGTGTGGTGGAGTCTCCTTCTTTGGAGGTCTTTAAGCAGAGGCTTGAAAACCATATGTCAGGAGTGCTCTGATGGTGTTTCCTGCTTGGCAGGGGGTTGGACTCGATGGCCCTTGTGGTCTCTTCCAGCTCTATGATTCTATGATTCTACAACCCTGATGGTCCCAGACAGAAGACAATCAAGATCACAAGAACTTGCATATGGGAGTGGATTTGGCACAGACTGGAACAAAGGACAATAATCAGCTCTTCCCTCTGGGGGCAGGAAACTGCAAAGTCCCCTCTGTCACCTGGAAAATGACTCATGGGGAGGGGGAGAAGGGAACCAGCCAGGTGACAGGACACTCAGGTTACCACCACCACCCCTCCCTCAACCCCTCCTTTCTGTGATGTATGCATGATGTTTCTGGGGGTGGGCTTGACCTACAGGATGAGAATTTCAAAAGTTTTTATAAGGCCTTGCACACCATTTTTCTGTGTCTTTTCTCTCTCTTGCAAGTGAGGGGAACACCCTGTTGCAACAGTTCAATAAAGGCCAACCCTACAGGCTGCTGTTTTGCTCCAAGTTATCCTGGTTGGTGTCTTTGTTTTGTCCAAGGGAGCCCTCAGATTTTTCTGGTAACAGTTTGGCGACCATGCTCAGGGACACTTGGTCCTCCTGTGAAGGTGAGGGGGGAGATGGAGGGGATCGGGTGCCACTGGGCAACCTTAGCCCAGGGATCCCTTTTTCCTCTCCCTACCTCCTCTTTGCGGGCGGTAATCAATTGTCACCAAAAGCCCAGCCAGGGGGAGCAAAGGCAAGGTCAAGCTGGCTAAAGAGAAAGGATCCCGGGATCCACGAGGGACATCTACAAATGTGAGTATGGTTTGAAGTTAATACATTGGGAGGGGGTGGGAAAGTAACGTCTCCATGACAGCTGGGCTTTTCTTCTTTCCATCTCTGACGTCTTCCCTCGGAGTCGCCTGGAAGCGTCCTAAACTCTTTCTCTCCTTTTCTCTTTCCCGATTTCCCTCTCGGAGCCTGACCGGGGAAACCGTGGAAAGTCTCCTTTCCTCTTTCCCCCACGTCTTCCCTCGGAGTATTAGTCTTGTAAGCAGCGCTGAATAAATTCCGAATCCGTGGTTTTTACCGGGTTAGAGAGACCCGTGGTTTCCAGGCTAGTGCCTGTGGTTTTCTGGTAGGCAGGGATTGCCTTTTAGTTGAAGAAAAAAAAAATCAAGTACTGATAGAATATTCTTCTCTCTACCCCCCCTTCTCTGTCCCTTTCTTGTGCTTGTTTTTCTATCTCCTAGTGTAATCTACTGAGCAACCCCCCCCCCCCTCAGTATTAGAGGGAAAATGGGAGCTCACTCTTCTAAACACCCTAGCTGGACTCCTCCTGGCAACAAAGCTTCCATGAAGCCTTTTTGCCCCAGAGAGGATTCTGATACGCCCCTCCAGTTTGTCATCTGCAACTGGGAAAAATAAAATGAAATAAAATAAAGGGGCAAAATGGTCTTTCCAAGTACAAATTGCGAGACCGTTGTAACTTTTAGTGGGTGGCTTAGGCCCACCACCTGGAACCCAGGGCACAGCGGCCACCTCAGAGATCCTTCAACAAAATCAGGGTGTGAACCCTTAGGGAGAGCTGAACACATCAAATTTGTGTTGTTAAACTATAAACTATAACCTAAAGCTAGAATGTGAAACCGTAAACTTAATGGTGCTCAGAAGGCAGTAGATATAATAACAGCCCAGCCTGAGAGCCCACGCATTAGAGATCTTAGTTTCTCTAAAAAAAATGAATAAGAGATGTACTCAAAGATTTAGAAATATTTAAAGGGTTTGTGTTTACATTGGCTTTGGCATCCACAGACTGTTCTTAAATGCACATAGTTTTAAAATTGCAAGCTTGCTTCAAAATTTTTAAATATAAGGGCCTTAGCAATCTTAAACAGGACAAAAATGAGAATGAAGCGTGCAAATGTTTGTTATTTGAGAGAGGCTCCAAAGAGTCTTCCTCCGAGTAGCTTAAGTGAGGATTATGATTTTAAGTTGACGGTAAATGATGTTTTGTTGCAACTTTTGAGTTTGTGAGCCTACATCCGTGTTCCAGTCTTTTTTTCCAGTATTTTGAAATGTGCTGTGAAGAAACTAATGTTTCTGCTGCAAAAGCCTAGTTGAGCCAACTGCTCTCTCAAGCTAATATGCAGTGTACGTATTTCATTAAGCATATGCCTATGAAAATATGGTGTTCCTTCTAAGAAAATTGTTATTAAAAGGGAGAAGCTTCCATAGCCAGCAATTGTCTATCTGAGCCCTGATACCAGCCTCTATAAGACTTCCTGGCCTCTTTTCTTGGAAAATGCCCCCCCCCCTTGTATCAGTCTCTTTCAGTTTTTTCCCCCTTCTTACTTCTGTGCCAGGTAAATTTACTCCTGAGTAAGCTTCCTTTAAAAGGAAACTACGGGGAGGGGGGGCAATCTTTTCTAAAGGTACCTTGAATCTCACTTTCCTATGTGTGGTTGTTTTAAAAAATCTTAATTAGGCTTACTGTTCCTAGGCAAGTTCAGAAAAAATGTTCACTTTTGTATTCCTTTTAATTTTAATTTTAATTTTATTTTAATTGATTAATTCTATGGCTCTTTTAATCATTTGTGAGTGATTATGTCAATTGAATTAACTATGCTTAATAAAAGATCCTCTCCCTATCTTAGGAAAAAACTGTTCACTTCAATTTTCCTTTAAAGATCATTTCTCTAGGAACTTGCATTCTTTAGTCTAAGGAAGCAAACTCACTCAAACTATCTCAAGATCTGCTAAAAGGGTTCTGTGTAAAGTTGGGTACTTTTATTTTCCTCTTCCTTAGTACATGATAGGAGCATGGATGTTTCCTTTCCCAGTTGTGCTTGTTGTTGTTTAGTCGTTTAGTCGTGTCCGACTCTTCGTGACCCCATGGACCAGAGCCCCATGTAGAGTGAGTTACAATAATCCAGTCTGGAGGTGACCGTTGTGTGGATCACAGTGGCTAGGTCAGGGCGAGAGAGGTAAGGAGCCAACTGCTTAGCTTGCCGGAGATGAAAAAATGCCGCCTTTGTTATGCAATCTGACCTCCATGGAAAGGGAGGTGTCAAAGATTACACCCAAACTCTTAACGGACGGTGCTGGCACTAATTGCACCCCCGCAAGAGATGGGAGTTGCCCCCTCAATCCCATATCGCTCCGTCCCAGCCAGAGGACCTCTGTCTTCGAAGGATTTAACTTCAACCGGCTCCCACGTAACCATCCAGCCACAGCTTCCAAACATCTGATCAGTGTGTCTGGGGCCGAGTCAAGATGGCCATCCATCAACAGATAGAGTTGGGTGTCATCAGCATACTGATGGCAGCCCAGCCCAAAACTCCGGACAAGCTGGGTGAGGGGGCGCATAAAGATGTTAAAAAGCATCGGGGAGAGAATCGCACCCTGAGGCACGCCACACACCAAGGAGTGGCGCGATGACAATTCCCCCCCAAGTGCCACCCTCTGTCCCCGACCGGAGGGAAATGAGCGCAGCCATTGAAGGACTGTGCCCTGGACCCCCACGTCGGCAAGGCGGTGGTCCAGAAGTTCGTGATCGACCATGTCGAAGGCTGCTGACAGGTCTAGAAGAATCAGCAGCCCCGACCCGCCTCGATCCAGCTGCCTGCGGAGATCATCTGTTAGGGCGACCAGAGGCGTCTCGGTCCCATGACCAGCGCGGAAGCCGGACTGGAATGGATCCAGAGCCGATTTTTCATCCAGAAACCCACCAATTATAACCTTTCTGCCTCTCACTATACCCCAGACTTTCCCAGTATTCTACAGGATTCACAACCTTACTACGGAAGGGGGCTCCGAAACATCATCGGAGGAAGAGATGCAGGGGCAACAGGAAGTGTCAGCGGCTGCAGAACAGCACCAGTCTCCAATGATGGGCAAGGGAGAAAGAAGTCTAAGTAAGAAGAAGCATTCGGCCAAGAAGAGCAAGAGAAGTAAGCCTTCTGATTCCGAGGACAATTCAGAAATGCTTCCCTGCTGCCCACCACCTGCTGGGACCTGAGCTACCAGAATTACTGGATGGAGCACGTGGGTCCCTATGTGGAAAAGAAGCAGCCAGATCCCTCTAAGTTTGGAAATTCAAAGCTAAGCGAGTCCCTCACCGTGAGGTTTGCTGGGTGTGTGCCAGGGGCCAAATTGTAAGTATGCACATGAATGTGAAAAGTGCCTAGGTAACTACCCGGCGTCCTCATGTTTTAAAGGTAAACAGCCCTTTCTGGGCGGTAGGGGGCATTTCCACCAGGGGTCTTGAAATGCTCACAGACCAGCCCAAAGAACAGCCACAAACCGGTATTAATTCAGCCGCAAACCGGTATTAATTTGGCCCATGGTTTTGGCGTTCTCTTCTGTTAAGCTCTCACGTCTTAGATCCCTCCTAACTCAGGGGACCCCCTAAACCAAACAAACAAAAAACAAACAAACCAGTTAGGGAAATGCTAGCTATTGCAAAAAGAAAATAAACAAATAAATTCTGGCTGGGAGGGTGGCTGGCCCCTTCAGGGAGCCGCCTATACTGGCTTTACACATTTCACCTTTAGGCATCGTCCCTAAAAAGTCTCCAGGAGAGTATCGTATGAGCCACAACCCATCCTACCCTAGAGGTGGCTCAGTCAATGATGCAATACCACAGGAGCCTTGTTCTGTGAAATATGCCTCCTTTGATCAGGCTATAAAAGCTTATTCGCAGGTTCAGCAGGGGAGCACTCTTGGCTAAGTGTGTCATTGAGTCAGCCTTTTGCCTCCTGCCAATTCACCCAGAGGACTTTCTGTGGCTAGGTTTTAGGTTTAGGGCTTATTCATAGACAAATTTATGCCAATAGGGTGCTCAGTAGCTTGTGCATCACTAGTAATAGCCCTGATTGCGCTTCTCTTTAGAGGCTTTCACCTCCCTGGCTGAGGAGCTTGGGGTACCTTTGGTGGCAGACAAAACAGAGGGTCCAGTTTCGACCATAACCTATTTTGGGTATTGAATTGGACACAATCGCACAGACATCAGCCTACCAAGGGAGAAGCTAGCAGCACTTAAGGAATTAATTCTGTAACTTCTTCCTCTCAAGAAGGTCACCCTTAGGCAGAGTCGATCACTCTTGGGTCACCTCAACTTTGCATGCCGGGTAGTGCCCCCTGGCTGCCCCTTTTGTAGGAAATTGGCTAGCTGTCAGCGGGACTGCATGCTCCTCAACACAGAGTGCGCCTCTCTAAAGTGATCAAGTAAGGCCTGGAGGTTTGGTTAAAGTTCCTGGATAAGTACAGGGGAATTCTTTGTGGCAGGACAATTTGATGCTGCGTTCAGACTTTCAGGTACAGTCTGATGCAGTTGGTTCCCTGGGGTTTGGTGTCTACTTTAGGGGATGCTGGTGTGCTCAGCGTTGGCCTACCAGCTGGCAAGGAAAACCTATCACGCGTGACCTCACCTTCTTAGAATTTTCCTATCGTAGTTCTGGTGCACTTGTGGGCTGATGAGTTCAGGAATCACCAGGTATGCTTCTGGACTGACAATCAAGCGGTTGTCAGTGTCCTGTCTAAACAATCATCACACTCTCCTAGGGTGGCAAACGTGCTCCGGTGCTTTGTCCTTTTGTGCTTAGAATTAATCACCTATTTCTCTGCCAAATTTACACCTAGGGTTAACAATGACATCGTGCATGCTCTGTCTCGTTTTCAGATGGACTGTTTCCGCTCATTAGCACCAGAGGCGCAGCAATTGCCACAGCCATTCCTGGAGCACCTTTGGAACATGATGTCCTGAAGTGAGTATTGGCTTTAGTAGTCCCATCCACGCTTAGACATCATAAAAAGGCTTGGTTGGACTTTATGGAGTTTCAAGGCAAATTAAAAAATGCTAGGCTTGACACACCCCCTACCAAGGCTGAGGTTCTGCAATACTTGGTACATTTTAGGGAGCTGGGTCGCGCAGCAAAGACTCTATAACATCCAGTCAGCTGCAATCTCCTCCTTCTGTAAGGCTATTTACTCCATAGACCCTTGTGCAGATTTCTTAGTGTGAAGGGCACTGGGGGGCTGGCGCAGGCTGCTGCCTCCCAGCAGTGATGGTAGAAGGCCCATAACATATGACATTCTATGCCAAATCCAAACAACAACAACAACAAAAATAAAAGTTAAGAAGTATCTGTTGGTCCAAGTACAAGGCCCGGTTATTTTTCGGCTGCATACGCTATTGAAGGAATGGGTTTCTGTGCAGGGACCCAAAATCCACTTTTTTCTGTTTCCAAGGGAGCATTTCTAGAATGCTTTAACTTGAGCTCTTGAGCCAAAACCCAGCTGTATAAACAAGTGCTCAGAGCCCTCTCCTTTATCAGTTTGTGACGGCAAGGATGACCTTGGCTGTTCTAGTGGAGTAGGGATGACATGTCTGTTAGGATATTTCCGTTCCACCTTAAAAAGGGGACAGGCTGTTGTGATTCACAACCTACGTATTTCCTGCTCACAGGAAGTTTCTGTTTGTCTATTGCTTTCGTTTCTCTCTATGTGCCCGAGACATCAACGCAGGCAGTCATGTTTTCTTTGTTCTGACCAATGCTGAATAAAGTTGTAAATAATGCTCTCCTGCGTGCATCTTTCGCTGTGCAAATTCTGCTGATAGAGCGTGCACCAGCTCTGGAATGTGGCAAGCTATTTCTGGAGCTCGTGTTGCTAATTGAATGATACTGCGTGTCTACGGGAGATCGATGGATCGTCCGGAATCGACGTGGGGTCATGATGGCCTTTGTCTCCCTGGCAGTATCTCAACAACAGGTTATGGTCCCAGATTCACAGCACTTACAGGAGAGTAAGACTGCGACAGACTGCTGTGAGTTATGTGGAAAAATTGCCGAGGCAGAGTGACTTTGATGTCCGGCTGGCTTAATTGACCTGGGAGCCGCGCTTCGTGATTTATGAGCTGCCGAGATAAGAAGTTTTTGAAGGCATAAAGGCTCACGGCTCAAGTAAAAGCCTGGAATGGAGTTTTTCCAAGCCTCTGAAGGCACTGAGTGCCCAAAGTTACAGGCACAATTATGAGACTTGGGCAAGTTGCTGTGAGAGTCTACTTCGTCAGTTTGGAGTGTGGCATACTGTGTGTGAAGCCCCACTAGTTCCTCTGACAGATAGATGGAGGGCCCAAGATTCAAGGGCCATAGACGTAATTGTCTTGTCCGTCTCTCTGGAGGAAATTGCTACGCTAGCTGGCAATACGACAGCACGTCAGATGTGGAATGCTTTGAAAGTAGCTCATCTGCCAGTCATCCCAGCCCAGAGTTTGACTGCATCGGAGGTCCTGGCTGTTTCCCAGAATGCGAGTGAATGCAGGGATGCTGAGGGCACCGGTTGCAAGCTGCAGGGGGAGCTGACTGTGATGTCATCCCAGGCAGCATTCCAGCCTCCAGGGGGAGCCAAGGAGTCGGCAGCTGAGAGCTCTGATTCCCATGAGAGCCAAGGTCATCGTCTTTGCAGAGGCCAGAAGGCCAGAAGTAAACAGAGACAGATGCCTGTTTGATGGCCAGGAGCAGGGGGGCAAGCAGCAAAAGCCCACGCCGGTGGAAAACAAGGTTTTGCTTGCTGTAAAAGCTGCTCCAAAGGCCAAAGCCAGATTTATTGTTGATTCGGGATGCACCCACCATCTGGCAAAAGATAAGCATCTGTTTATCTCCTTCACACCTCAAGACGGAGAGATCCACCAGGCTGATGGAAAGACGTTGTGAATCGCAGGAGAAGGGACTGTGAGACTTGCAAGTCTGCACACTACCATCAAAGATGTACTTTATGTTCCAGGTGCTGCAGACAATTTGCTCAGTGTCCCACAGCTGACTGGGTGTGGCTTTGAGATTTCCTTCAAGAGGAGCATCTGTGTCATCAGGAAAGGCAAATAGGACATTTTGCATGCAAAGTTTATGGATGGCTTATTCTGTATAACTTATGATGACAATGGTGCTGCTGTGTCAAATGTTGATTCTTGTTGTGTTGCACAAACTAACAAAGTTCTTCATGCAGGATGCATTCACAAGGCACACAGAAGGTTTGCTCACATGTCTTGGCAGGCACTGGCCAAGATGCCGGAGTTGGTTCAGGGTTTGAACATCAAGCCCTGTAAGTATCACATGAAATGTGTATCTTGTGCAGAGAACAAGGTGAAGGTTGCTCCAAAAGGCAAGGAGTCTAGCAGGCAGGCTTCCAAACCCTACCAGCTAGTCCACGCAGACCTGGTTGGTCCACTTGCGCCCTCTTTGGGTGGAGCAAGGTACTTCATGGTTCTAATTGATTCTTTTTCCAGGTACATTCATGTGTTTATGCTGCAGCAGAAATCGGAAGCGTTTCCTAGGTTCAAGGCATTCTGTGCTTGGTTGGAGAATGTTCACAGTAAACGTATTGGCTGTCTCTTTACTGATCAGGGCGGGGAATTCACTTCTCAGCAGTTTGAAGCTTTCCTGACTGAGAAGGGAATACAGCATGACTTGTAAATGTTTAGATCGCCATGGATGAATGGACTTGTGGAGCGAGCAAACCAGACATTGCTTCAAGGCCTAAAAACCTTGTTGCATGATGCCAATCTCCCTGGGAAGTATTGGGGGGAGGCTTTATCAACGTTGGTTTATTCCTATAACAGGAGACTGTCATCACCTATTGGTTGTACTCCCTATGAAAAGATGTTTGGTAAGAAACCTTACGTCAAACACATGAGAATCTTTGGTTCTGACATGTGGGTACACACCCCACAGAGCAACAAGCTTGGGAAGCGTGGGGCACATGGTTTGTTCATGGGGTAAGAAAAAGGTGCATACAGGGTATGGATGACTGATTCTAAGTCCATTAAGTTCACAAAGAGTGTTGCGTACAATCCTAAGTGGGGGGGGGGGAATGTGGGGATTTTCCAGAGTTACCCAGAGGAAGATGAAGGTGATGTGAAAAAAGCAGATAATGTTGAGGTAGAAGAGGAAGCTGAGGATGATGATGATGATCAGAGTTCGGATTCCAGCTCAGTGGGCAGCGCTGCTGCTGATGTCAGCGACAGTGATGACACAGCAGACTACAAGAGCGCAAAGGCCTCAGTCAGACCATCTGATGCGTCTGACAATGAACTGGAAGAACCACTGTTCACCATTGGTCACTTTTCTCCTAAGAAGGAGGAGGTGAGTGCAGAAGACTTGCGTCTAGTACGCAGATCTGAAAGGGCCACGAAAGGCAAAGCTCCAAAGAGATTTGCTGATGAGTTTGCTAAGATAGCAACTGCTATTCTTAGTAGCTCAGAGAAGGTGTGGGAACCTTCAAGCTTCAAAGAGGTTCAGGAGTTAACCTCTAAAGATGCTGAGCCTTGGCTTAATGCCATGAAGGCTGAAGTTGATTCCTTGAACAGGAACCAAACTTGGGAGCTGGTACCAGTAGTCCCAGGAATGAGACTGGTTGGCAGCAAATGGGTCTTCAAGGCCAAGACAGACCAGAATGGCAAGGTTGTCAGACACAAAGCCAGACTGGTCGCCAGAGGTTTTTCACAGGTACCAGGACAGGATTACCACGAGACCTACTCACCCACCGTCACGTATGAGAGCATTCGGCTAATGTCAAGATTGCTGCAGAGGAGAAACTGCATGTTTCCCATCACGACATTAATACAGCTTTTTTGTACGGGGTTTTGGGGGAGGAGCTGTTTATGCTTCCACCTGACAGGATGCAGATACAGAAGGGAATGGTCTGTAAACTTCGGAAATCCTTATATGGTCTCAAGCAGAGTGCCAGGTGTTGGAACACAAAACTCACTGAGACATTGCTTTCTCTAGGTTTTCACCAGGGCAAAGCTGATCCATGTGTGTTTGTCAAGGAGGAGGGGCAAAACAAACTGTATTGTTTATGTTTTGTTGATGATCTTCTGATGTTTTGGAAGAATCAGGCTTTGTACCAAAGCACCCTAGCTCAGCTGAAGGAGCACTTTGACATGAAGGATCTTGGTGAGGTATCCAACTATCTTTCTCTGCAGGTGGAGAGGGACCAAGCAGGTAATTTTCTGGTACACCAAACACAGAAAATTGCTGATGTATTAACTAGGTTGAATTTGGTTGATGCAAACCCAGCAGGCACACCGATGGTGACAGGTTACCAGGTAGATAGTACTGCTGAAGCGTTTTCTGACACTACGCTGTACAGATGCATTCTAGGCAAGCTGAATTTCATTGCTAGATGTTCAAGACCTGACATAGCTGTAAGCTGTAACCTGCTTAGCAGACATGCCAACAATCCTACTGTTCAGGATTGGAAAGCTCTGAAACGCATAGCCTGCTATTTGAAAGGGACTTTGCACTACAGGCTGAGGTTCACCAGTCAGAAGACTGGAGGTCTTGAAATCTTTGCAGATGCTAGTTTTGGAAGTGACACCACAGATGGTACAAGCACTTCTGGAGTATGCTACATGTACAACCACTGTCTGTTTGACTCGCTGTGCAAGCAGCAGACAACAGTGAGCCTAAGTTCCTGTGAAGCAGAACTCAATGCTCTGTCATTTTCACTCATGGATTGTGAATGGTTGATGCAACTGTTTAAGGACATCAGAGTTTCTGTGAAATGTCCTATACAAGTGTATCAAGACAATAGATCCTGTTTGGTTTTGGTGAACTCAGAGTTGCAAGCAAAGAACCAAGTACCGTATTTTTCTCACCATAGGACACACCGGACAATAGGACGCACTTTGTTTTAGAGGGGGGAGAACAAGAAAAAAAAATTCTCCCCCTCTCTGCCCAGCGCCCCTTCAGTGAAGCGGCAGGAGGCGCTGCACAGAGAGGGGGAGAACTTTCCCCCTCTTGTTTTCCCGCTCTAAAACAAGGTGCCATTTAAGGTGCGTTCAGGCGGCTACCTTGGAAGCCTGGAGAGGGAGAGGGGTCGGTGTGCACTGACCCCTCTCGCTCTCCAGGCTTCAGGTTCCTTTTGACCTGCTCTTTGGGGCTGGTGCGGGGAAGCCCACCACCAGTCCCAAAGAGCAGGTCAGGGAGCAACGGAAAGGCGCAGGGAGAGGCTCCTGTCATAGCCGCGCGTCACCTCTCCAGCCGGGAGAGGGTCGCAGGGCTATGGCTTCTTTAGCCCTGCGAGTGCTCTCCCGGCTGCAGAGTTGACGCGCGGCTATAGAGGCTCCTGCCATAGCTGCGCGTCACCTCTCCAGCCGGGAGAGGGTCACGGGGGGCTGCTTTAGTCCCGCGCGTGCTCTCCCGGCTGGAGAGGTGACGCGTGGCTATAGAGGCTCCTGCCATAGCCGCGTGTCACCTCTCCAGCCGGGAGGGGGTCGCGGGGTGCTTCTTTAGCCCCGCCCGCGCGTGCTCTCCCGGCTGGAGAGGTGACACGGGGCTGTAGAGGTTCCTGCCATAGCCGCGCATCACCTCTCCAGCCGGGAGAGGGTCGCGGGGCTATGGCGTCTTCGCTCCATAGGACGCACACACATTTCCCCTTCATTTTTGAAGGGGAAAAAGTGCGTCCTATAGAGCAAAAAATATGGTACTTGCAGATTAAGCTACATCGTGCAAGAGAGTGTATTCAGAAAGGACTCCTTTAGGTGTCCTACATGCCAGGAAATGAAATTCCTGCTGATCTGTTGTCTAAGGTTGTTAACAGAGAACAACCTAAGGTTTATGTACAGAGGTTGCAGTTGGGTTGAACCACAGGTACTACAGGTTACACGGAAAGGGGGAGGGTGTTAGGATATTTCCGTTCCACCTTAAAAAGGGGACAGGCTGTTGTGAGTCACAGCCTATGTATTTCCTGCTCACAGGAAGTTTCTGTTTGTCTATTGCTTTCGTTTCTCTCTATGTGCCCGAGACATCAACACAGGCAGTCATGTTTTCTTTGTTCTGACCAACACTGAATAAAGTTGTAAATAATGCTCTCCTGCGTGCATCTTTCGCTGTGCAAATTCTGCTGATAGAGCGTGCACCAGCTCTGGAATGTGGCAAGCTATTTCTGGAGCTCGTGTCACTAATTGAATGATACTGCATGTCTACGGGAGATCGATGGATCGTCCGGAATCGACGTGGGGTCATCATGGCCTTTTTCTCCCTGGCAGTATCCCAACAATGTCTAGGTCTTATCTTACGTCCTGACGCATAGACCTAGTCCGGGAACAGTGCCAGAGTGTGTTCTTGGAGTTGGTGACCTCTTGCTCCAAGATAAGAGTAGGAACAGGAATACCCTTTTATGGTCAGAAGTACAGGAACGAATATCCTTTTATGGTTAAGAATACCGGAGCAGGAACACATGTGATGTCAACCTGCGTGTATAGGCTGATGTGGTTGGATTCCTGGGGAAGGAGGGAGAGGGTGCCTGGAGGATATATATACTGCATGAAATTTCTCATTTCTTTGGACTTGCTGTGGACTCACCACACAAGTGCCTTCTGCTATCTGGAGAGCAGAATAAACTCTTTCTTTGAACCAACCTTGGTGTCATTTGACTTCCTTCCTCCTGTCCGGGAGCAACGCAGAGCCCACCAATCAGTAAAGTCTAATAAGGCTACACCATTGCCTCCTTTGGCGCTCTGCGCATTGGCGAAGTGGTTTGTGAGGGCCAACAAGATTCCGCTGCTTGGGGAAGTTTGAGAGACCTGACCTTGTCCAGATCCAATTTAGTCCTGCATGTCCGATGTTCCAAAACTGATCAGCAGGGAAAGGGGGCCCTTATTCGGCTCCGAGCAACTAGTCACAATGGGCCATGCCCAGTAAAGAGTACTAGACATTTCATGTACGTGAGACCAACCGTCTCAGGCCCATTCCTCATACATTTGGATGGCTCCTACCTTGCACGGCATCAGTTCATGCGCGCTATGCGAAGGGCGATTGCTGCCTGTGGTTTACCCCCAGCTGAATTCGCGACCAACTCCTTTCGGATTGGGGCCACCAGCACAGCAATGCATTTGGGACTCTCAGCTGAATGGATGAAGGACTTGGGGCGGTGGAAGTCACTGGGGTCCTCTAGCTTGGAGGCAAGAGGGAACTCTGTGGGCCGTCCAGCCCACCCTGAGCTCAGGTAGTACCAGAAGCCGATGCATTGGGTGCCCCCAAGCAGCGGGTATATCCCCATCCGCAGTGCCGCTGCTTGACCTGACACCAGAGAGCCAGTGCTGGTGTCGGCAACCATGTAGTGCCATGGGGAAGGGAAGAGATGTGTTCCAGTTAGATCTTCTTCTGGATTGGAAACCCTGGGGGTCATCCAGTCCAACCTGCCGCAAGGCACCACTCACCCTCCGGTGTGCCCAGGGTGTGGTCGTCAAGCAGACCTTGTTCCAAGGAGCCACCCCGCCACGCCCACCTGGTGGGGCCAGCTCCTAGGAAAGGACAAGGGCTGGTGGGATCTGGAGCCGTTCCTTGACTCCCAGCACCCACCTGCAGGGTAGATGACCCTGGGTGTGCCATCCAGCTCTACAATGCTATCATTCTGTGACGTTGTAAAGCAGGACATGCTCAAAGCAGAGGGTGCTGGATTTTAGTGCTGCACAGGCTGCTGCCCCTGGGTGGGCTCAGACCCAGCAGGGAATTTGGTTTCCGTGTAACATGGCCACCCCATTTCTGGCACGACAAGATACACGAGGAGAAAACACTTTCCTGTCTCCTGTGGCGGCCAGTTCGTCCCTCTCGCTCTCCAGGCTTCAGCGAAAGCCTGCATTCGCCCCAGAGGACGCACACGCATTTCCCCTTCATTTTTGAAAGGGAAAAAGTGCGTCCTATAGGGCCAAAAATACGGTAGTTTTCACTTAGTCTTGGGTTTCTGGTGAATGTGCTTCATTTGCGGCTGGCTTCATTTCTTTTCCATTGGTTTGGCTTGTTTTTTGGACTTTTGCTTTATTGCTTCCTTTGAGAAGTTTTCTTGTTTTTGCATTCTGGTGGTAATACTTTTGAATGCTTTGGGGGTTTCTGGTGAATCTGCTTTGCTTGGGGTTGGTTGGCTTCTTTGTCAGTTTCCATTGATGTTGCTTTTACATGTTTCTTCTGCTTCTTTTCAATAGGTTCTTGTGTTTTTAGTGGTTGACTTCATTGTTGGAATGGTCATTAGACATTTCTGGTGGTTTTGCTTCATTTCTGGTGGTTTTCCTTTCTTGGGGGGATTATCAGATCTCATAAAAATTAATATACTCAAAGGTGCAAACCCCCAAAAACCTAGAAATGAAGCAATCTGTTATGTACTAACCTTGGATCCTAGAAAAATAGGCAAGTAGGATCCTAGAATGCAACAACTGATTGGTCTTTTCCTCCCGGCCATTCAGGCGCCAGGAGGGAAGCAGAATTAGCCAGTCAGCTTTCCCTAAGAAACCAGAGGCCTTTCTCTTGGGCATTGTCGGCCAATTGGTGTCAAAGAAAGACAGAACTTTTTTATGTATGCTACTACAGCAGCAAGAATACTCATTGCAAAGCATTGGAAGACTCAAGATCTACCCACCCTGGAAGAATGGCAGATGAAGGTGATAGACTATATGACATTGGCTGAAATGACCGGCAGAATCCGTGATCAGGGGAAAGAGACGGCGGATGAAGATTGGAAGAAATTTAAAATTTATCTCAAGAAATATTACAAAATTGATGAATGCTAAAATGTTGAGGTTTTTAGAAAGAAAATGAGATTACAGCGACAAAAGATTAAGTAAAAGAAAAGAATAAATAAGGGACAAATTTGATAAAACTAAGTTTAGGATTTGCTGAAATAATTTTGGAAATTAGGATGTAGAAAGGGGAGGTTTGGGGGAGTCAGAGAAGTGAGGTTTATGAAAAAAAGGATATGAAATTATACATGTTTGTTTGTTTCTTTATTTGTTTGTATTGTCTATAAAATTTTTTGTAAAACCAATAAAAATTTTTTTTTTAAAAAAAACCAGAATTAGCCAGTCAGACGGGACTCATTGTGTAAAAAATGTATATAAAAGCCTGAGGTTGTTGGGGGGGGGCCAATAAAGAGCATGAAATACATACAGGACCCCAAGTATATCTCACAATCGTAATTT